>NC_084750.1:5823391-5915891 GCF_033978785.1 Entelurus aequoreus
CGCTGCATTTTGTGGCTTTTAACGCCTAACAATCAAACACTTTTATGTTAAAATACTGAACAGATGCTTATTGGGATAAGGTAAACATCCTAAGGGGGCCTAGTCTGGAGTGGGAAAAAACCTCCATGCCATGCACACATAAACATGTTACATTTAATCAACACAACTCGCAACAGAGGGGTGGGGAGTTGGGGCCCTGGAGGTCGACTGCTGCTATGAAGCGCTGCCAGCCGTCCATCACCCCGAGGGGAAATATGAATATATTTCACCCACGGTTGATTTATCACTCAGCTTTGACGTAGGCGGCCAACAATAAGGTTGCGAGTTTGAAACCCTCTGTCCAAGTAGCAAAAAACAAACAATAGACGTCCAACATACTGATGTGACACTTTTTGTGTTGTACCTCAGAGCCCAAGACCGCGAGTGCAGGTGTCTCCAACAACGTCGGGGCCTCTCAGGGTCCATGTGCAGGTGGGGCCCCCCCCGCACCGTCCCTAGGTGGGCTCTTTGCCGGCGGCTTTCCCACACTCAGGCCCATAAAGCAACGTGACGTGGTGGCCAAGACTTCAGGTTTGTAATGTTGGTGGTCCGGGCTCTTCAGGCCAGGGGCCCCCAAACTGACGGCGAGACGGAGTGGGTACCCCTTCCTGTATAAAATCCTGATTTCAATTAAACTGCTACTAAAGGTACTAAAATATTCAAATAATACAATATAGCATTGCTAACCGCTAGCTATCTTAAATGCTAATATTTAAGGTTAAAGATATAAATAGATGTAAATTAGTAAGTTGCCAAATGTTTATATACGACATTACCCAGAAGGCTTAGTGCTGAAGACAGGAACCATAAGTTGGTCCGGGCTACGCGGAAAGACTTCGTACCTTTTTAGTCTGCTAATTGCTTGCTGGCAACTAGCGCGCTAAAGCTAGCTAGCTGGTATCTTATACATCGTACTGCAACTAAAGCGCTAATCGTGAGCTGGAAACTGGTGCGCTAATTGTTGGCTAGTAGCTTTCGAGCTATCTTAAACGCATGCTTAAGATATTCAAATATACTCATAATGCAGTATGGCACTGCTAATTGCTAGCTGGGTACTAGTGTGCTAATCGCTAGCTGGCAATTACGCTACTAATCGTGTGCATTTGAAAATTTAAGATAGATATATAAAGGTTAGATAAATATATATATATATACAACCGCTAGCTGCAAAGTGGTGCGCTAATCGTTAACTAGTGGCTAATTGCTAGCTATCGTAAAATGCATGTTTAAGATATTTGAATATACTCATAATACAGTATGGCACTGCTAATTGCTAGCTGGGTACTAGTGTGCTAATTGCTAGCAATCTAACATTTAAGATAGATAGTTTGGATAAATATATAAATACAATCGCTAGCTGGAAACTGGTGCGCTGATCGTTAACTGGTGGCTAATTGCTAGCTATCGTAAAATGCATGTTTAAGATATTTGAATATACTCATAATACAGTATGGTACTGCTAATTGCTAGCTGGATACTAGTGTGCTAATCTCTAGCTGGCAATTAAAGCGCTAATCGCGAGTAATCTAACATAATTTAAGATAGATAAAGTTTAGATAAATATATAAATACAATCGCTAGCTGGAAACTGGTGCGCTGATCGTTAACTAGTGGCTAATTGCTAGCTATCGTAAATGCATGTTTAAGATATTTGAATATACTCAAAATACAGTATGGCACTGCTAATTGCTAGCTGGGTACTAGCGTGCTAATCGCTAGCTGGCAATTAGAGCGCTAATCGCGAGCAATGTAATTTAAGATAGATAAAGTTTAAATACAAATATAAATACAATCGCTAGCTAGAAACTGGTGCGCTGATCGTTAACTGGTGGCTAATTGCTCGCTATCGTAAAATGCATGTTTAAGATATTTGAATATACTCATAATACAGTATGGCACTGCTAATTGATAGCTGGGTACTAGTGTGCTAATCGCTAGCTGGCAATTACAGCGATAATCGCGAGCAATCTAACATTTAAGATAGATAAAGTTTAGATAAATATATAAATACAATCGCTATTGCGCTGACCGTTAACTGGTGGCTAATTGCTAGCTATCGTAAATGCAGATTTAAGATAATGAAATATATTTAAATAACATGATATAGCACCGTTAATTGCTAGCTGGCAAATAGGGTGCTAAACGCTAGCTATCTTACATGCTAACATGAATTGAGCATGTATTTATTTTAAACCTCTGCGGACCCCCTGGGGGCCGGGCACCCTTGTTGATGATGGTGATTCCTAAACGCCAGTTTTTGTGTCTTCTAGTGTACCGCTCCAGCTCATCGGCCTCCCTCAAGCCGCTGTGGACCACGCCCACTTTCGCGGACCGTCCACCCACCGCCTCCTCTTCCGCCCCGCCCTCGCCCACTCACGGCGCCAAGCACCTGGCACCGCTACCCGCTGCGCCGCCCCCCGCACCCTCTGCTCCTCCGCCACCACCGCCGCCGCCCTTCCCGGACCGCCCGACGAGCAAGCCTCCGCCTCTTCCCTCCTGCCCTCCTCCTCCGCCCCCGTCTCACCCCACCAAGCCCACCTGGCTGCCCATCCAGCAGCACCAACACTCTGCCCACCTGCAGCCGTCGACTCCGCCCCCGCCTCCACCGTACCACCCTCCGTCTCTACCGGGGGACCGCTCCTCTTGGTGCTTCTACCCTCCACCACCCCTGATAGTGTGCACTCAAACGGCCCGGTTCCCCATCCTGCGCGACTACAACCCGCTCGGACCTCCGCCCCCGCCGCCACCTCTACCTGCTTCTTACACCCCCAGCTGCCTGGCCACTCAGCCGCCGCCCCCGCCCAAGATCCCCGCTGTCCCGTCCACGGCACTGCGCTTCCCGCCGGCGTCGTACCCCTGCAACGCCCCGACCCGACGGCCGCCCGCCGTGCCGAGAAGCGCAGGTGGGTCCCAGAAACCTTTGTCTTCACCAGGTCTTGTAACCTGACCACAGTCGGGAGCACCAGATCACATTTTCATGGATTTTTCATGCTAAAGATCACATTTCTCCCCTCCCCGTCTAAGCAGCTGCCAGTCGCCTGGCTCCTCCCCCGGTCCCTCCAGCACGCTCCTCGTCCACTGAGCTGTCCGCCCGCATTCCTCCCCCTCCCCTTCCCCCTCCGCCGCCACCCCTACCCCCGTCAAGTGTCAGGAACGGACACCTGCACAGTCTGGGTGAGAACGATGCCCCGGAATTGAAATAAAACCCGATCATATTTCAAGATAGTTCTTGGGGCGGTATAGCTCGGTTGGTAGAGTGGCCGTGCCAGCAACTTGAGGGTTCCAGGTTCGATTCCCGCTTCCGCCATCCTAGTCACTGCCGTCGTGTCCTTGGGCAAGACACTTTACCCACCTGCTCCCAGTGCCACCCACACTGGTTTAAATGTAACTTGGATATTGGGTTTCACTATGCTAAATTTAAATGCTAACATTCCACACGCTAGCTACATTAAGTGACAAAATAAATACCCGTCTTAGGTGAATACCTGCAAATAAGCTATAAAAGCTAGCATGATCGTTAGCATGCTAATATGCTAGCAAGAGCGTTAGCGTGCTAATATGCTAACGTTAACGTGCCAACAGTTAGCTTGACACAAAGCATGCTAATGTTAGCATGTCGACATGCTAATGATAACGTTAGCAATGCAACATGCTAACAGTAGTATCACCGCCGGATCGACTGAGCCGCCCAATCTGGCATCACATGCGATGCTTTTACAAAACGCATGCGCTAACACGCTAACTTAATCAAAATAATCGCAAAAAAAACAACGTAAAATGCACTCAAAGGGTTTGTTTGGATAGCAACGAATCATTTTTGAAAAATTAAGTTACGGTAATACAACTACCAAAAATGTGTCGCCCGGATTCAAAGCTAAACTGAAAAGGGTAGCTTTCATTTTCAATAACGAAACGATGTGGATGGAAAAAAGCGATTTTCATTTTTAAAGTGAGGTTTATCGGTAGCTACTTTGACAAAGCCGTGTTTAAAAAACAACGATAAATGCTTATATTTTGAAAAAAGGGGCTGACAGATCGGGAAGCTCAGTAATTCATAGCGTGTTAACATGCTAACAGCTGGCATTCGTCAAGTACCAAAACAACAGACAATGAGGTGTACGCCTTTTAAAATAGCTAAAATAAAAAGGTAGCATGCGAGCAACTGACAAACATTAGCAAAAATTGTGAAAAAAGCTAGTTTGGTTTTAGCATGCTAGCATGCTAAATTCTGGTTTGTATTGGTTGAGAAACGTTGAAATAGTAACACTTAGTAGAGAATAAGTGTTGAAAAAAAAGGTAGCATGCTAGCGACTGACTAACATTAGCAAAAATTGTAAACAAGCTAGTTTAGTTTTAGCATGCTAACATGCTAGCATGCTAAATTCTGGTTTGAATGGGTTGAGAAACGTTGAAATAGTAACACTTAGTTGAGAATAAGTGTTGAAAAAAATAGGTAGCATGCTAGCAACTGACTAACATTAGCAGAAATTGTTAAGAAAGCTAGTTTGGTTTTAGCATGTTAACATGCTAACATGCTAAATTCTGGTTTGAATTGGTTAAAAAACGTTGAAATAGTAACACTTAGTAGAGAATAAGTGTTGGGAAAAAAGGTAGCATGCTAGCAACTGACTAACATTAGCAAAAATTGTTAATAAAGCTAGTTTAGTTTTATTATGTTAACATGCTAGCATGCTAAATTGTGGTTTGTATTGGTTGAGAAACGTTGAAATAGTAACACTTAGTAGAGAATAAGTGTTGGAAAAAAAAAGGTAGCATGCTAGCGACTGACTAACATTAGCAAAAATTGTTAATAAACCTAGCTTAGTTTTAGCATGTTAAGATGCTAGCATGCTAAATTTTGGTTTGAATTGGTTGAGAAACGTTGAAATAGTAACACTTAGTAGAGAATAAGTGTTGAAAAAAAAGGTAGCATGCTAGCGACTGACTAACATTAGCAAAAATTGTTAATAAAGCTAGTTTGGTTTTAGCATGCTAGCATGCTATTCTGGTTGGAATTGGTTAAAAAATGTTGAAATAGTAACACTTAGTAGAGAATAAGTTTGAAAAAAATAGGTAGCATGCTAGCAACTGACTAACATTAGCAAAAATTGTTAAGAAAGCGAGTTTGGTTTTAGCATGCTAACATGCTAAATTCTGGTTTGAATTGGTTGAGAAACGTTGAAATAGTAACACTTAGTAGAGAATAAGTGTTGTGGAAAAGTGGTAAATCCGGGGGGTTTTTTGGGCATAAAAAGGAAAAGTCCTAAATGAGTGGAATGGTTTGATAGAAAATGTCTGGATGAAAAACGTGGGAGAAGTAGTTCCGGGGAAAACAGGAACTTTTGGAACTCTGAAAAGTGTGAGTTGGAATGTTCAGAACATTTCAAGTGACAACGCTACACTTCTCCTTCCAGATGACTTTGAGTCCAAGTTCCAGTTCCACCCCGTAGAAGATCTACCTCCTCCCGATGAATTCAAGCCTTTTCCTCGCATCTACCCCAGCAAAGAAACCCCAGGTATTTAAAAACAAAAAGAAAAATGCTAAAATCACTCGTCTCTTCATTCGGTGATGTTTTCCTTTCACTCCTCGTGGTCTCTAACAGTTAACTCCGCCCACCACGGGATCAGGCCACACCTCAGATGAGCCTCACCACCCACGCAAGTTCACATTGCAAAGACAATAGCAAGATTCAGAGAGGAATGTTTTGAATTTGTGAGAGAGGAGGACTCACCCTACTCAGCCACTACATATATACATATATATATATATATATATATATATATATATATATATATATATATATATATATATATATATATATATATATATATATATATATATATATATATATATATATATATATATATACACACATACATACATATACAGTATGTATATATTGACACACACATATGTATATGTGTATATATATATATATATATATATATACTGGATATGTATATATATATAAATATATATATACATACATATATATATACACACACGGGTATATATATATATATATATATATATATATATATATATATATATATATATATATATATATATATATATATATATATATATACATATAAATGTCTTATTTCTAACTCTGAATATGTTAATAAACATATTGATCTACTCAGAATGTGTATTATTTTGGGAAAAAAATGAATAAAGTAACTGAATAATAATCAAGAGTGACCTGATTTCCAGACTCTTTATAGAGCTGACAACAGTCGGCCTACGCACATTTATGTATTAACGTACACACACACATATAAACATATATACACGCACGCACATGCTTAAAGATTTGTATTTACAACATTAATAATATATATATATATATATACTATGCAAATATAAAAAACGGGAAGCTTTTAGTTATTTTTTGAATTTTTTTGTTTGTAATTGGTTTTTAGTCATTATTTACTTCAAGTTATTACAGTATGTCTATATACATATTTATTTAATTAATTTAGGCCAAAGGGGCCACATTTCAATTTCTTACACACACTTGTTATTGCACATGTTGGCCAGAGGGGGAGCACTTCATTTTTTTACACACACTTATTTCATAAGTTGACCAGAGGGGGAGCACTTTTAAAACAGACACACAAGTCAGTTTCAAAAATCCCTCCTTTTTGGGACCACCCTCATTTAGATAGATTTCACCACCAGGGGTGCAACTGAGACATTCTCTATTAGATGCAATGGTTTTTCCGTATTGGGACCATGATTTATGTCATCACTTGTTCACCGCTCCTCATATGGAAGGTACTTTTCCTTGTTGATGTCTCAAGAAGGGTACAAATACAAGAACACACACACACACACACTGGTTATCATTTGGAATGGGGACCAAGTTTTTGATCATCACTTGTGGGGACCACCCTTTCTACAGGTTGTGGAGGCATAAAAAAAAGAGGTCAAATGGCCACTGCCCAGTTAGCTCATACACGTCTTTAAATCTCTGGATTGATGAAGTAATGTGCTGATCATTCTTACTGGGGACCCTGGGGAGAAAGAGTTCATATGGTTCATGGGGACCAAATTTACATAATTTTGCATAATTCACACAAATTTGTACGTGACTACTGAGGAGCATTTAAAAAAAAAAAAAAAAAGTTCAAATTAAATATGACATCATCCTCACTACAGCTGTCCTCTTATAGGAAGTTTCACCACTTAAATGTTAAAGCAAATCCTGCATCTTCTGTGACATTACTGAAAACTGCGATTTAGCAGTAATGAAGTTGTCTGCAACTCCAACTACCATATATAGAAGGATGGACAATTCTGAATGTGAATCATACTTTAAGGTAATAATTTTTTTATAATCATGCTGTATGAAAATGTCATCCTAAGGAACACTAAACCAGATATTGTTTTTGGAAAAATATATTAGTTTTGCTACAGCTGCTGTGCAAATGTCTCACACTCAAACTAACCAGTAAACATGTTTTAAGGGCCAAAGCTTAGGCATCACTTGAGGCATCTTCAGAATGGATCTGACTATCATTTAAAAAGGTTTCCCTTTAGGGAACCTGTTTTTTTGTCCCCATACCGTCAGAGGTCCCCTAAAGGTGACTGTGTAAACAAAGCGATGTCCCCATTAAGTAAGCATTGCCAGAACGAACACACACACACACACACTTGTCTCCCCATCCTTGTGTGGACATACACTTGACAAACCACCCTTTTCTGTGAGGACCTTTTGACTTGTGAGGACATTTGCCTGGTCCTCACAACTACAGAAGTAAACTTTTTTTTTTTACTTTGTGTGTTTTGCATTCTGAAGTGAGGTTGCAACTCTCTACTCCCATCTAGTGCCAGATATATTTTTTTCATCATTCTAGCTATAGTGGAAAGGGGGGCCCTCACAACCTACTAACCAAACGTGGGTCCACACAAAGTAGGCAAGACATGTATGTGTGCCATACTTGCCAACCCTCCCGTTTTTAGCGGGAGACTCCCGGTATTCAGCGCCTCTCCCGATAACCTCCCGGCAGAAATTTTCTCCCGACAAACTCCCGGTATTCAGCCGGAGCTGGAGGCCACGCCCCCTCCAGCTCAATGCGACCTGAGTGGGGACAGCCTGTTCTCACGTCCGCTTTCCCACAATATAAACAGCTTGCCTGCCCAATGACGTCATAACTGTAGAATGATGGAGGGCGAGTTCTTGGTTTCTTATGTGGGTTTATTGTTAGGCAGTTTCATTAACGCCCTCCCAGCGCGGTAACAACACACAACAGCAGCAGTCACGTTTAGTCTACCGTAAAGCAGTTCTTCTGCCGTAAACAGCAATGTTGTGACACTCTTAAACAGGACAATACTGCCATCTACTGGATAGCCTCCAGAACACTGAAATTCAAGTATTTATTTTATTTATATGTATAATAAAATAAATACATATACATATATATATATAGCTAGAATTCACTGAAAGTCAAGTATTTCATATATATATATATATATATATATATGAAATACTTGAGTTGGTGAATTCTAGCTTAAATATATTCCCCTCTTAACCACGCCCCCCACCCCCCGGTATCGTAGGTCTCAAGGTTGGCAAGTATGTGCGCGCGCACACACACACACACACACACACACACACACACACACACACACACACACACACACACACACACACACACACACACACACACACACACACACACACACACACACACACACACACACACACACACGCACACACGCACACACACACACACACACACACACAGGGTCGGAAGAGTATTTCGACTCCTTTAAGTTTTGTCACTTTGTGTTTCATTGCAGCCATTTGCTAAAATCATAAAAGTTCATTTTATTTCTCATGAACGTACACTCGGCACCCCATCTTGACAGAAAAAAACCCGAAATGTATACATTTTTGCAAATGTACTATAAAACTCAAAAATCACTTAAGTATTCAGAGCCTTTGCTCAGTACTTAGTTGATGCACCTTTGGCAGCAATGACACCTCAAGTCTTTTGGAATACGATGCCACAAGTTTGGCGCACCTCTCTTTGGGCACTTTCTCTCTTTCCTCTTTGCAGCACCTCTCAAGCTCATATGGCTTCTTGAGACATTTACGTGCGTCCTCTCCTGATGGACGTCTGCATCGGTTCTAGTGACGACACGAGAATCTGGTAAGCAGGGGCTATTCTTTTCAAATAATTTTGAAGGGAGCGCTTTTAAGTCGTTGTCGGGGCCGCCAAAAACATCCGGATGAGCTCGCAAAAACAGGCGATTAAAGTTCATCGTGTTTGTAAGTGAACTCCCTGGAGGATATGAAGCCGTCTTTGTTCTCGTCTTCCTTGGCGAAAATGTCCGCCACCATGTTTTCGTGCACGGTGTCGTTGGGAGGGTAGCCGTGGCGCTCAAACTCCTTCCTCAGGTATTCTTTCACCTGCAGGGGGGTAACTGTGTCAGTTAAAAGTTGCTGGACCGCTCATTAGGTACACCGAGTCGAGGTGTAACAATGCTTATTTCTGAGTAACACTGTCTTAGTAGGCTTGTATTTTGCTGTGGTGTACAACTACACTAAGTTTGCTTCGATTATCTCATACACAAGTAAACTATTTTTATTTTGTAGAGGCAGTATTTACATATAAAGCTCCAGCATTATTGTCAGCATGTGTATTTATTAAATACTACATCCGTCAAAGTGCATTATTATATCTAGTGTTCTAAAAGTGTGCATAATATTACAAGAGAACTGCAAGTTTATTTGCTTTAAATGCCCTAATAGACTAAATTGACTCCTTAAGGATGATATAACACACATGCATCAAAGTCAAGGCCCGCCACATCATTTAACGCGGCCCGCAAATAATGTCCGTCAATTAAGTATTTTATCTTTTCTTACTATTCTTTTTTTTTTACAGAAAAAATACATGTACTGCATGCAATTGCATATAGTTTTATTTAATATTATCAAATCATGTAACACATATTATATTATCATAAATTATATTTTTCTTAGAATAATAATAGATAAACATGAATCTGTAATATTATTATTGTTCATTTTTGTTGAGCAATATTAGTTACATTTGTATGAATTTAGGTTGGAAAGTAGTTATATCGGTTATACTAATGAACTATTAGTTTCATATGTCCTAATAATGTAACAAATATATTCTCATACAACTTTTAAAAATAAAAAATAAATACTCAAACATAAGTCTGTAATATTAATATTGTTAATTTCAGTAATGTAATGTTAGTTACATTTGTATGAATTTAGGTTGGAACGTAATCACCGTATTTTTCGGAGTATAAGTCGCTCCGGAGTATAAGTCGCACCGGCCAAAAATGCATAATAAAGAAGGAAAAAACATATATAAGTCGCACTGGAGTATAAATCGCATTTTTGGGGGAAATGTATTTGATAAAAGCCAACACCAAGAATAGACATTTGAAAGGCAATTTAAAATAAATAAAGAATAGTGAACAACAGGCTGAATAAGTGTACGTTATATGAGGCATAAATAACCAACTGAGAACGTGCCTGGTATGTTAACGTAACATATTATGGTAAGAGTCATTCAAATAACTATAACATATAGAACATGCTATACGTTTACCAAACAATTGTCACTCCTAATCGCTAAATTCCATGAAATCTTATACGTCTAGTCTCTTACGTGAATGAGCTAAATAATATTATTTGATATTTTACGGTAATGTGTTAATAATTTCACACATAAGTCGCTCCTGAGTATAAGTTGCACCCCCGGCCAAACTATGAAAAAAACTGCGACTTATAGTCCGAAAAATACGGTATATCTGTAATAATAATGAACTATTAGTTTCAGGTTTCCGAATAATGTAACAAATATGATATTATCATACAAATTTTTTTGTTAAAATAACAAATATCTGATTGAATTATGGTTTCAAAACAAGTTATCCATTAAATTGTACATTGTTAAAATAACAGTAGATTTTACGGTTAAAAAAACAACTTGCCAGTCACTAGAATGTTACAGTTAAAAAAAAACTTAATTAACAGATAAATACAATAAAAACAAGCAGCATACATTTTATTGTAAAAAAAAAAAAAAAAGGCCGCTGTGTTGCCAGAATTATACCAGGAAAAAACGGTGGTACTAGTTTTTCTATTCTACGAAAATATTCTGGCAACTGAGCTGCCACTCTACAGATTTTTTTTTAACGGAGTACGTAAACAATATATATAATGATCAAATATACAAGCAATTGTGTAATATCATTATGTGAATCCTTAGACATTTATATTAATTTATTGGTCACTGTTTCAAGTGGCCCTCAGGGAATACGAGTTTGACACCCCTGCTGACATTATTCAGTCATATGTGGAGCTGACCTGCCTTTACAGGTCAGTAGAAGGGATAGAAATAAGGTAAAACATAAGTAGTGGAGAAGAAGTACACATACTATACAGTTCTATACAATTACGTAGAATAGTACAAATGCCGGGCAGCACGGTGGCAGAGGGGTTAGTGCGTCTGCCTCACAATACGAAGGTGCTGAGTAGTCTGGGGTTCAATTCCGGGCTCTGGATCTTTCGGTGTGGAGTTTGCATGTTCTCCCCGTGACTGCGTGGGTTCCCTCCGGGTACTCCGGCTTCCTCCCACCTCCAAAGACATGCACCTGGGGATAAGTTGATTGGCAACACTAAAATTGGCCCTAGTGTGTGACTGTGAGTGTGAATGTTGTCTGTCTATCTGTGTTGGCCTTGCGATGAGGTGGCGACTTGTCCAGGGTGTACCCCGCCTTCTGCCCGATTGTAGCTGAGATAGGCTCCAGCGCCCCCCGCGACCCCGAAGGGAATAAGCGGTAGAAAATGGATGGATGGAGTACAAATGCCCAGCAGTGCACGGACAGCTTTGCAAAGACAACAGGCTTCGCCGCTCATCAGAAAATACATTTCAGGTGTTATCGAGATGGGAGCTGCAAGTTTTATCGTTTTGTTTTTCTAAAACAGATAGGCTAAGCTTGCATGACGTTCAAATGCGACTGCAATGTCGCTCACAATGCTATGCTAGTGTCGCTAACGTTTGTTTCCTCCTGCCTTACTACTTAACACCACCTTCAAATACGTGATATATGGTGTTACGTTGGACAGGTGTATGATGTCGGGTTGTACCAAAATATATTTTGATACTTCTTGATACTTTACTAAATAAAGGGGACCACAAAAAATGGCGTTATTGGGTTTATTTTAACAAAAATTCTTACGGTACATTAAACATATGTTTCTTATTGTAATCAAAGAACAATTTTGTCCTTAAATAAAATAGTGAACATACAAGACAACTTGTCTTTTAGTAGTAAGTAAACAAACAAAGGCTCCTAAGTAGTCTGCTGAGATATGAGGTAACATATTGTGTCATTTATCATTCTATTATTTTGTCAACATTATGAACAACAAACTGTAAAAATTGATTATTAATCTACTTGTTCATTTACTGTTAATATCTGCTTATTTTCTGTTACATGTTCTATCTACACTTCTGTTAATATGTAATAATCACTTATTCTTCTGTTGTTTGGATACTTTACATTAGTTTTGGATAGAGATGTCCGATAACGGCTTTTTTGCCGGTATCCGATATCCCGATATCGTCCAACTCTTAATTAACGATTCCGATATCAACCGATACCGATATATACAGTCGTTGAGGTGGTAGCGGGGGGTGTATATTGTAGCGTCCCAGAAGAGTTAGTGCTGCAAGGGGTTCTGGGTATTTGTTCTGTTGTGTTTATGTTGTGTTACGGTGCGGATGTTCTCCCGAATTGTGTTTGTCATTCTTGTTTGGTGTGGGTTCACAGTGTGGTGCATATTTGTAACAGTGTTTAAGTTGTTTATACGGTCACCCTCAGTGTGACCTGTTTGGCTGTTGACCAAGTATGCCTTGCATTCACTTGTGTGTGTGAAAAGCCGTAGATGTTATGTGATTGGACCGGCACGCAAAGGCAGTGCCTTTAAGGTTTATTGGCGCTCTGTACTTCTCCCTACGTCCGTGTACACAGCGGCGTTTTGAAAAGTCATACATTTTACTTTTTGAAACCGATACCGATATTTCCGATATCACATTTTAAAGCATTTATCGGCCGATAATATCGGCAGTCCGATATTATCGGACATCTCTAATTTAGAGTTTAATGCAGACCTGGGCATTCTGCGGCCCGTGGGCCGCATCCGGCCCTTTGTGCGTCCCTGTCCGGCCCGCGTGAGGCCAATTATAAATTACAAAATAAATTTTAAAAAGTATCTATGTCGAGTGTGCAATACAACGCTGCTGCTTTTGTTTTGAAAATCGTTATTTGTATTACTTCCGTGTGGACGTATGCGTGATTGTGAGTGAATGTGAACAACTGCAATTACAAAATAAAGTTGAAAAAACATCTATGTCCTGCGCGCAATACAACTGTGCTGCTTTTATTTTGAAAAGTATTATTTATGGGCGTGTGTCCGTGTGTAACCTGCGAGTGAAGGTGCACATGCAGCGACAAGTGATGCACGGTTTACACCCGAGACGCCAAAAAGAGAAAAGTTGATGAAGAATGGCGTGTTTTCAACAACACATGAACTGCAAAGCAACGTCCCCTCACCTAAGGTGCGTGCCTGCGCAATTGCGCACTGCTCAAGCGTCCGCTGCGCGCAGCAAGTATATGCCGCGCACCAAATCAAATCCCATCTGAATTCTAAACAAAATAAACATATTTATTCTATGTAATTTTGCAATGCAACTTTGAGTGACAGTGACAACAAGCGGCCCTAATGGTGTTCGTCAATACCGTTCAATTGAACACCGTTCAATTATTGTAACGTCTATCGAGATGCTTCGAGGACAGGAATTATATCGATCACTTTATTGAACAAAACTGTTTATATTCGGACATAACCACACCAAAAACATGAGTAAAACAATTCTATCTCGAAAAACTAGTCATTTTCTGCCGTACAAACCAGGCCAAAACCAACTTGTCATCTGTCACCAACACGCATAGCACTAAACCACTGGTGCGTTTAAGGCCACACAAAAAGTCGGACAACTCAAACACCACACAAAGTTACACTATGACTCCTCAGTCATACGTGTGCTTATTTTACTGTCATTTATTATTAATGTTAATTTATATATATTAGTCATGGAATGCTGTTACACACACTATGTTGAAGTATTACTATTATTATTATTATTATTATTATTTATCTTACGGTATACATCAAAAATAATATTGAGCAAAATTTAATTGAAATATTGTCGATGTGGCCCTCCAGCAGTGCTCGGGTAGCTCATGCGGCCCCCGGTAAAAATTAATTGCCCACCCCTGGTTTAATGTGTTTAAGTGGTTATGCGTATGCAGTTTTATGTCAAGTTTGTTCTCTTAAAATCTTTTTGAATAGAAATTTGAAACAGTTTAAAATGATCACTAATGTCCGTTAGCATGCCAATGGTAAAATCCATTGCATGTTAGCATCAAGCTAGCATCATAAGCGCAAACTTTATTACTTTATGGTTTCAGTTGCTTAGGCCAGTTCATCCATCCATCCATCCATTTTCAACCGCTTATCCGGAATCGGGTCGCGGGGACAACAGCTCCAGCAGAGACCCCCAGACTTCCCTCTCCAGAGCAACATTAGCGACTTCCTCCTGGGGAATCCCGAAGCGTTCCCAGGCCAGAGAGGAGATGTAATCCCCCCCATCTGGTCCTTGGCCAGTTCATACCAGGCTGTATTGTTGATTTTACATGTTTTTGGCATTTCACGTGTATATTAATGTACTTTATTTTATGTGCTTAGTTTTGCAGTAATTTCATTTGGAGGCAATCTGTAAACGACCGCAACATGGAAGTTTTGTTGAGTGTTTTAAAAAAAAAAAAATTCTATTAATTATCGTTGTATTTTTTGTCTATAATTTAAAGGAAATGTTGAAAGGTTTACCTACAAGCATTCAGGCAGGGCAGAAAAAAATATGTGAATATTTAATAAGATTTGTCCTCAAATGTACGCATGTAGCTTTTAAAAACAATACATGCATTACAGCCAATTATGCTAATTATATGACATTGGCATTTTCTTCTTTGGGAAACACTGTTTATCTAAAATAGTTGACAAGCAACCCTTCACCTCAGTTTTGGAAAGCCTCCAGTCGTCGTTCAGGTCCATCTCCTGGAAGGACTCGTGCGACCTGGGCCCGTTTCTGATCTCCAGCAGCTCGACCATGAAGATCAGAGTGCTTTCAGGAGGGATTTTACCTGATAAGGTGAGAAAGAAATAGCTCAAAACAAACAAAAAAAGGGTGTCATGATATGACTTGAGAGTGTTTTACTTGAAAAAATATTGTGAATGTTAGTCATAAAATGTTATTGTTGAGCAAGCTTACCAGGAAAAAGGCTTAGTAGTTCACATGCTCCACGGTAAGTAAGAAATCAGAGTGGGAGCCCTAAAGAGGCGTTCAGAACAGAACAGATTTACATGCAAGACAGAAAAGTACAATAAGAAGTCCATAACATGCATTAAGGAATTGATCGTGGCAAAATAACAGCCATCACATCTTAAAAATAAGTTGTTTTTTTACATGAAGAAAAATAAAGGTAATGTATGAATGTCCATGATGTATAGCAGGGGTGCCCACACTTTTTCTGCAGGCGAGCTACTTTTCAGTTAACCAAGTCGAGGGGGTCTACCTCATTCATATATATAATTTATATTTATTTATTTAAGAAAGAGACATTTTTGTTAACAAGTTAAAAGGTGTTTAATGATAATACAAGCATGTTTAATTCCTTTCTTTCATGAAGACAAGAATGCAAGTTGGTGTATTACCTGATTCTGATGACTTGCATTGATTGGAATCAGACAGTAGTGCTTGCTGATAACGTCCGCATTTTTGAATGGAGGATGTTAGAATAATTGTTTCTAAGTTATCACAAAAACTTTGTTACATTGAGTGCCTGGTGAGAAGCAAAAGCTGTCTTTGAAACCTACCAAGAAGAAGGCTTGTAAAACTCCACTGTGTAGGGTGGGAAGCAAAATGAAGGTGTTCTGCTTTCTTTCATGTATTGTAATCAACAGAAATATATTGTTTTAACCCAAGGACTACAAAGCGGAGAGAAGGCAGGATCTGCCCAAGTTCCAGACGACCTCTTTTTGAACCTCCTTTTTGAACTGTTTTACGAACCTCTTTTTGAACTCTTTTACGACCTTTTCTGTGAACTGTTTACGACCTTTTCTTTTGAACTGTTGTAATCAAAGGCGATGGCTGTTTACGACCTCGTCCCTTAGAAGCAGCTGTTGTCATGTGGTCAGAGAAAGTCCAAATAAAGGGGGAGGCGTACAATCTTTTGGCAGAGCGTAATGACACTGTACGAGGGCACAGATGTCCAGGCGTCTCTCCTCAAATTGACCCAAATTTAATTCTGTCTCTGTTTAATTCCAGTGTTTCCCACACATTCATTTATTTGTGGCGGCCCGCCACGAAAGAATTAAGGCTGCCACAAAAAAAATATTTTTTTAAAATTTTTTTTTTTTTTTTGTCCTGTCCAGATTCTCAGGCAAATCATATAGTTGATGTAGATGCCCATATCGGCTGTTCAGATTTACTTTACAAAAGAGAAGTGTAGGATCAAGATTTTTGGAGCTCTTTGTTCAGTGGATCAGATGTTTGATGAAGCTTTGTGTCTATCTACCACCATTACTGTTTTCTGTTTATTTGTTACTGACTGTGGCAGGACACCTCTGCTTGTTTCACTTTATGTTGCTGGTAAATAATATGGTTGTAGTAGTAGGCAAAAGTTAAATTATTTAGTATGCACTAATTAAAAGGGGCAGAGCTTTAAGAGACATTTTAGCTTTTATATTTTTATAAGATATATTTTTTGTAAGAACCACAATTAATACATATATTTCAGTGAATAACTTATTGTTCAAATCTGTATATAAATATGTACATAAAGTGTTGTAATGATATTGTAAAATGGATGGATGGATGGACGTTTAAAACAAAACTGTTATTATTAATTAGTAAGTATACATTTTTTTAGCCTTTTTAGAGAAAATCATATTGTAGTAAATTATGCAAATTACTCAATGATGTCATGGTGACCACGCCCATAGCCACGCCCCCACCGCCACAGGTATCTTGGCAGTTTATGGGAAACACTGAATTCTTTGCATCTTGTCTCGTTTAATAGATGTCATCAGTATTTGAACCTAACAGAGGAGAACAAAGTTTTCCTTTCTGTCCAATACCACATGAAAGTGGTTGGTTTTTGGCATCTTATTTGTCCAGCTTCCATACTCCTTTTTATACACTTTACAAGAAATACATTGGAGACAAACTGCATAGCTTGCTAGCTTGCGCATGCTAGCTTTATGAGACTCTTATTTTGTTAGCGCAGCCAGGATGAAGCAGGGCTTTTATTGTGAAGACAAAAACTGTGCAGTTGGTCTTTAGAGTTTTGACGGCGGGTACGGCGCGAGAGTCTGTTGAAATAAAAAGTGTTTCTCGCCTTCCTGTCGGTCATTTTTTCTTAATAATGATCTCGCAGCAGCCAGCGTCATCTCACAAGATCCTCAGGTGACTTGAATGTCAATCAAGTGACGAAAGTGATGTCTTAGTGACGATTGATGATCGCTAATGTTTAGGTCTATTTTTTTAATGCCTGGCTGGCGATCGACTGACACACCCTCCGCGATCGACCGGTAGCAATGGGCATCCCTGTCGTATACAGACTATCATTTACGTACTATTGGCCATAATATGTTTGAAAAACATCTCAATTTCATAAAAATGTTCAATGATTAATTAAAAAAATACAAAAATGCATCGGAATCGCCTGTTAGCAGCGCTACAGCTAGTCGAGTTGGAGCCCGGCAAAAGTAGAGAAAGTTATTTCAAGTTGTCGTTATTAAGTTATCGTCATTAATACATTCTTTGTTCAAACTTGTGGAAACTACCCTCATTTTGACATTACAACTAGAGATGTCGGATAATGGCTTTTTTTGCTGATATCCGATATTCCGATATTGTCCAACTCTTAATTCCCGATACCGATATCAACCGATGCCGATATATACAGTCGTGGAATTAACACATTATTATGCCTAATTTTGTTGTGATGCCCCGCTGGATGCATTAAACAATGTAACAAGGTGTTCCAAAATAAATCAACTCAAGTTATGGTAAAAAAATGCCAACATGGCACTGCCATATTTATTATTGAAGTCACAAAGTGCATTATTTTTTTTAACATGCCTCAAAACAGCAGCTTGGAATTTGGGACTTGCATGAGGAGGTAGAGGTGGGTGGGGTTGGGAGGGGCCGGGGGGGGTAGGGGGCAGCGGGGGGTGTATATTGTTGCGTCCCGGAAGAGTTAGTGCTGCAAGGGGTTCTGGGTATTTGTTCTGTTGTGTTTATGTTGTGTTACGGTGCGGATGTTCTCCCGAAATGTGTTTGTCATTGTTGTTTGGTGTGGGTTCACAGTGTGGCGCATATTTGTAACAGTGTTGAAGTTGTTTATACGGCCACCCTCAGTGTGACCTGTATGGCTGTTGACCCAGTATGCCTTGCATTCACTTGTGTGTGTGAAAAGCCGTAGATATTATGTGATTGGGCTGGCAGGCAAATGCAGTGCCTTTAAGGCACGCCCCCTATATTGTTGTCTGGGTGGAAATCGGGAGAAATTCGGGAGAATGGTTGCCCCGGGAGATTTTCGGGAGGGGCACTGAAATTCGGGAGTCTCCCGGGAAAATCGGGAGGGTTGGCAAGTATGACTGGGAGACGCAACTGCTCTGTACTTCTCCCTACGTCCGGGTACCACTCCGTACAGCGGCGTTTTAAAAAGTCATACATTTTACTTTTTGAAACCGATACCGATAATTTCCGATATTACATTTTAAAGCATTTATCGGCCGATATTATCTGACATCTCTAATTACAACAACATCTAACTTTACGCCGTGTGCGTTGTCAAACGACTGTTTGGATATCTCTGTGTGGGAGAGTCCAAAAATGTGATAAAAAAAAAATACTTCAATGTAGACTTGAAATTGTTGGTATGTATGAATGCGAGAGTGAGTGAGTGATTGTCCATAATGAACGTGCCCTGCCATTAGCCATGCTCATCTTTGTTAGCTGGTCCATTGTGCGTCAGCATTAAGCTAACGACATTAGCGCCAGCCTTCATCCTGCATAATTGTACTACTTTTTTCAGTTTATGTGTGAGTTTGAAAGCGTATGTTTAGCCTTTTGAATGAAAATATATGCATCATTGCCAGTCCAAATGAATCATGACATCATTAATATGATGACGTGTCATACTGAAAACGCCCCCACGGCGCATGGAGAGTGGCAATGTGTGGGAAACTTTGTACGGTATTGTGTAGAGCAGCACCGTTGCCTTCTTTCCCAAAAGCGAGGGCAGGAGGTATGGTCAGCTTCCTCTTCTCTCCAGCACACATGCTCTGCAGGCCTTTGTCCCAGCCTGCGACGGCCTCCCTGATGCCCAACGTGAACCACATGGCGTGTTTGTCGCCATCAGCAGAGTTAGCGCGACTGGTGGACACACACAGACAAACATGTGATATTGGAAACTCTTCTGGCCTCTTCTACGCCCATGCTCGGAAAACTCTTGTGCAGTATGACACAATTACAAAGTAAAGAATAGTGGCAAGTCCATCCACAGACGGATCCCGATTCTTATTCATCCCCATTCTAAATAAATTCATAATTTTCCAAAATACATTTAAAAAAATTGTATAAATTTAAAACATTTTTATTTTCTATAACAATCAATTTAAAAAAGAGAACGTTTTTAGTCCATTTCCGTGCATCCAAAAGGAGCTTTCCTAACCTCTAACCTGTTTTGAAAAAGTTTCATTATAATTATTATACCAAATACCATATTTTCCGGACCACTGCCGATGAATGGGCTATTTTTGGTCTTTTTTCATATATAAAGGCGCACCGGATTATAGGGCGCATTAAAAGGAGTCATATTATTATTAGAGATGTCCGATAATGGCTTTTTTGCCAATATCCGAAATTCCGATATTGTCCAACTCTTAATTATCGATATCAACCGATACCGATATATACAGTCATGGAATAACACATTATTATGCCTAATTTTGTTGTGATGCCCCGCTGGATGCATTAAACAATGTAACAAGGTTTTCCAAAATAAATCAACTCAAGTTATGGAAAAAAATGCCAACATGGCACTGCCATATTTATTATTGAAGTCACAAAGTGCATTCTTTTTTTTAACATGCCTCAAAACAGCAGCTTGGGATTTGGGACATGTTCTCCCTGAGAGAGCATGAGGAGGTTGAGGTGGGCGGGGTGCAGGGTTTTTAGGGGGTAGCGGGGGTGTATATTGCAGCATCCCGGAAGAGTTAGTGCTGCAAGGTGTTCTGGGTATTTGTTCAGTTGTGTTTATGTTGTGTTACGGTGCGGATGTTCTCCCGAAATGTGTTTGTCATTCTTGTTTGGTGTGGGTTCACAGTGTGGCGCATATTTGTAACAGTGTTAAAGTTGTTTATACGGGCACCCTCAGTGTGACCTGTATGGCTGTTGATCAAGTACGCCTTGCATTCACTTGTGTGTTTGAAAAGCCGTAGATATTATGTGACTGAGCTGACACGCAAAGGCAGTGCCTTTAAGGTTTATTGGCGCTCTTTACTTCTCCCTACATCCGTGTACACAGTGGCTTTTTAAAAAGTCATAAATTTTAGTTTTTAAAACAGATTTCAATAATTTTGAAACCGATACCGACAATTTCCGATATTACATTTTAAAGCATTTATCGGCCGATAATATCGGCAGTCCGATATTATCGGACATCCCTAATTATTATTATTTATTTCTAAATTGAAAACACTTCCTTGTGGTCTACATAACATGTAATGGTGGTTCTTTGGTCAAAATGTTGCACTGATGTTTTACAGATCATCTTCAAGTCGCTTTCTGACAGTTGCTGCCGGATGGGCCATTTTGTGGGCGGTCTTATATACGCGGCTCACCTTCGACAAGGTCTCCTCCCCGTCATCTTTGTTGTACCGCTGTAGCGTGCAAGGACGGGAGTGGTAGTAGTGTCAAAAGATGGAGCTTATCGACTACGGGGTCGGCACGGATTACAAAGGCGGACTCGCGCAATTTTTCAGGATTTATGCAGAGCCTAAAAAACAGATCAGCAAGTACCAGAAGGTAAAAAAAATTTTTATAAAAAGAGTTGTTTTTGCATAATATTGTGAAACAAAACGCCAGATAATATGTTTTACCTTATAGCTTACCAAAGTCGGACTAAAACATTTTGATAGGTTTTTGAGCGCCGTGTGTAATGTTCTATATTTTCAATGGAACGTATAAAATGTTGGTGTTGTTTACTTGAGTCATATTGCCATCATATTGCAGTCTACGTGTATCTCTTATGCTTGACTGTCATCTACTGGTCACACTCATCATTACACCATGTACCAAATAAAATTGCTTCGAGGTCGGTAAGCAAAACCAGAATTATTCCGTACATTAGGCGCACCGAGTTATAAGGCGCACTGCCGAGTTTTGAGAAAAAAAATGATTTTAAGTGCGCTTTCAATAATTATCTCAGGATTTAGACTTTTGTTTTTCATCATTTCGACATTTAATTATGACTTATTTTGTTTTTTGTGGCGGAAACGGGCTTCCAAATTTGTCTGATTTTGGAGTTTAAAAAAGACGGAAATGTCAGTTTATTTTGAGAAAATTACGATAAACAAATTCGTTGGAAGGGTCCACAGAAAAACTTTAAATGTTGTGACGAGAGATGTCCGATGATGGTTTTTTTTGCCGATATTCGATATTATCCAACTCTTAATTACCGATTCCGATATCAACCGATACGATATATACAGTCGTGGAATTAACACATTATTATGCCTAATTTTGTTGTGATGCCCCGCTGGATGCATTAAACAATGTAACAAGGTTTTCCAAAATAAATCAACTCAAGTTATGGAAAAAAAATGCCAACATGGCGCTGCCATATTTATTATTGAAGTCACAAAGTGCATTACTTTTTTTTAACATGCCTCAAAACAGCAGCTTGGGATTTGGGACATGCTCTCCCTGAGAGAGCATGAGGAGGTTGAGGTGGGCGGGGTGCAGGGTTTTTAGGGGGTAGCGGGGGGTGTATATTGTAGCATCCCGGAAGAGTTAGTGCTGCAAGGTGTTCTGGGTATTTGTTCTGTTGTGTTTATGTTGTGTTACGGTGCGGATGTTCTCCCGAAATGTGTTTGTCATTCTTGTTTGGTGTAGGTTCACAGTGTGGCGCATATTTGTAACAGTGTTAAAGTTGTTTATACAGGCACCCTCAGTGTGACCTGTATGGCTGTTGATCAAGTACGCCTTGCATTCACTTGTGTGTTTGAAAAGCCATAGATATTATGTGACTGAGTTCACACGCAAAGGCAGAGCCTTTAAGGTTTATTGGCGCTCTTTACTTCTCCCTACATCCGTGTACACAGCGGCGTTTTAAAAAGTCATAAATTTTAGTTTTTGAAACAGATACCAATAATTTTGAAAGCGATACCGACAATTTCCGATATTACATTTTAAAGCATTTATCGGCCGATAATATCGGCAGTCCGATATTATCGGACATCACTAATTATTATTATTTATTTCTAAATTGAAAACACTTCCTTGTGGTCTACATAACATGTAATGGTGGTTCTTTGGTCAAAATGTTGCACTGATGTTTTACAGATCATCTTCAAGTCGCTTTCTGACAGTTGCTGCCGGATGGGCCGTTTTGTGGGCGGTCTTATATACACGGCTCACCTTCGACAAGGTCTCCTCCCCGTCATCTTTGTTGTACCGCTGTAGCGTGCAAGGACGGGAGTGGTAGTAGTGTCAAAAGATGGAGCTTATCGACTACGGTGTCGGCACGGATTACAAAGGCGGACTCGCGCAATTTTTCAGGATTTATGCAGAGCCTAAAAAACAGATCAGCAAGTACCAGAAGGTAAAAAAAATAAAAATAAATAAAGAGTTGTTTTTGCTTAATATTGTGAAACAAAACGCCAGATAATGTGTTTTACCTTATAGCTTACCAAAGTCGGACTAAAACATTTTGATAGGTTTTTGAGCGCCGTGTGTAATGTTCTATATTTTCAATGGAACGTATAAAATGTTGGTGTTGTTTACTTGAGTCATATTGCCATCATATTGCAGTCTACGTGTATCTCTTATGCTTGACTGTCATCTACTGGTCACACTTATCATTACACCATGTACCAAATAAAATTGCTTCGAGGTCGGTAAGCAAAACCAGAATTATTCCGTACATTAGGCGCACCGAGTTATAAGGCGCACTGCCGAGTTTTTAGAAAAAAAATGATTTTAAGTGCGCTTTCAATAATTATCTCAGGATTTAGACTTTTGTTTTTCATCATTTCGACATTTAATTATGACTTATTTTGTTTTTGGTGGCGGAAACGGGCTTCCAAATTTGTCTGATTTTGGAGTTTAAAAAAGACGGAAATGTCAGTTTATTTTGAGGAAATGACGATAAACAAATTCGTTGGAAGGGTCCACAGAAAAACTTTAAATGTTGTGACGAGAGCTGTGCGATGATGTTTTTTTTTGCCGATATTCGATATTATCCAACTCTTAATTACCGATTCCGATATCAACCGATACGATATATACAGTCGTGGAATTAACACATTATTATGCCTAATTTTGTTGTGATGCCCCGCTGGATGCATTAAACAATGTAACAAGGTTTTCCAAACTAAATCAACTCAAGTTATGGGAAAAAATGCCAACATGGCACTGCCATATTTATTATTGAAGTCACAAAGTGCATTACTTTTTTTTAACATGCCTCAAAACAGCAGCTTGGGATTTGGGACATGCTCTCCCTGAGAGAGCATGAGGAGGTTGAGGTGGGCGGGGTGCAGGGTTTTTAGGGGGTAGCGGGGGTGTATATTGTAGCATCCCGGAAGAGTTAGTGCTGCAAGGTGTTCTGGGTATTTGTTCTGTTGTGTTACGGTGCGGATGTTCTCCCGAAATGTGTTTGTCATTCTTGTTTGGTGTGGGTTCACAGTGTGGCGCATATTTGTAACAGTGTTAAAGTTGTTTATACGGGCACCCTCAGTGTGACCTGTATGGCTGTTGATCAAGTATGCCTTGCATTCACTTGTGTGTTTGAAAAGCCGTAGATATTATGTGACTGAGCTGACACGCAAAGGCAGTGCCTTTAAGGTTTATTGGCGCTCTTTACTTCTCCCTACATCCGTGTACACAGCGGCGTTTTAAAAAGTCATAAATTTTAGTTTTTGAAACAGATACCAATAATTTTGAAAACGATACCGACAATTTCCGATATTACATTTTAAAGCATTTATCGGCCGATAATATCGGCAGTCCGATATTATCGGACATCCCTAATTATTATTATTTATTTCTAAATTGAAAACACTTCCTTGTGGTCTACATAACATGTACTGGTGGTTCTTTGGTCAAAATGTTGCACTGATGTTTTACAGATCATCTTCAAGTCGCTTTCTGACAGTTGCTGCCGGATGGGCCGTTTTGTGGGCGGTCTTATATACGCGGCTCACCTTCGACAAGGTCTCCTCCCCGTCATCTTTGTTGTACCGCTGTAGCGTGCAAGGACGGGAGTGGTAGTAGTGTCAAAAGATGGAGCTTATCGACTACGGTGTCGGCACGGATTTCAAAGGTGGACTCGCGCAATTTTTCAGGATTTATGCAGAGCCTAAAAAACAGATCAGCAAGTACCAGAAGGTAAAAAAAAAAAGAGTTGTTTTTGCATAACATTGTGAAACAAAACGCCAGATAATGTGTTTTACCTTATAGCTTACCAAAGTCGGACTAAAACATTTTGATAGGTTTTTGAGCGCCGTGTGTAATGTTCTATATTTTCAATGGAACGTATAAAATGTTGGTGTTGTTTACTTGAGTCATATTGCCATCATATTGCAGTCTACGTGTATCTCTTATGCTTGACTGTCATCTACTGGTCACACTTATCATTACACCATGTACCAAATAAAATTGCTTCGAGGTCGGTAAGCAAAACCAGAATTATTCCGTACATTAGGCGCACCGAGTTATAAGGCGCACTGCCGAGTTTTTAGAAAAAAAATGATTTTAAGTGCGCTTTCAATAATTATCTCAGGATTTAGACTTTTGTTTTTCATCATTTCGACATTTATTGACTTATTTTGTTTTTGGTGGCGGAAACGGGCTTGCAAATTTGTCTGATTTTGGAGTTTAAAAAAGACGGAAATGTCAGTTTATTTTGAGAAAATGACGATAAACAAATTCGTTGGAAGGGTCCACAGAAAAACTTTAAATGTTGTGACGAGAGCTGTCCGATGATGGTTTTTTTGCCGATATTCGATATTATCCAACTCTTAATTACCGATTCCGATATCAACCGATACGATATATACAGTCGTGGAATTAACACATTATTATGCCTAATTTTGTTGTGATGCCCCGCTGGATGCATTAAACCAGGGTTGTCAAACGTACGGCCCGAGGGCCGGATCAGGCCCGCGGACAGGTTTTATCCGGCCCGCGGGATGACTTTGCTAAGTATAAAAATTAACCGGAAATTTTTGAATGAAAGAAACATCCGTTCTAAATGTGGCCACTGGATGTCGCAATAGCAATTATTTGTATCTTTGTAGATGATGCTATATATGTACAAAATAAACCACATGGTGTTAGTGCACCAGTCGAGGAAAATGATCAAACTACTTAAATAACATCCTGTAATTTGATTTTGATGTACATTTTTTATCTTGATAGATTGAAAATCAACACCAAGGAGTTGACTGATGAACATTATCACATAATTTATTCAGAAAATATAAATAACGACAAATAAAGATAGAATACTATTAACCGCAAAATGTAAGTGTAAAACCCAACAACATTATGATTATTACAATTTCAGAATGTGCTTGTTCTATTTTTAAACAAAGAAAACCATACCATCTGAAGTCTTTATTTTTAAGTTATCGTGCCGGGATTTTACCAGTCCGGCCCACTCGGGTGTAGATTTTTCTACATGTGGCCCCCGATCTAAAATGAGTTTGACACCCCTGCATTAAACAATGTAACAAGGTTTTCCAAAATAAATCAACTCAAGTTATGGAAAAAAATGCCAACATGGCACTGCCATATTTATTATTGAAGTCACAAAGTGCATTATTTTTTTTTTAACATCCCTCAAAACAGCAGCTTGGAATTTGGGACATGCTCTCCCTGAGAGAGCATGAGGAGGTTGAGGTGGGCGGGGTTGGGGGTAGCGGGGGGTGTATATTGTAGCGTCCCGGAAGAGTTAGTGCTGCAAGGGGTTCTTGGTATTTGTTCTGTTGTGTTACGGTGAGGACGTTCTCCCGTAATGTGTTTGTCATTCTTGTTTGGTGTGGGTTCACAGTGTGGCGCATATTTGTAACAGTGTTAAAAGTTGTTTATACGGCCACCCTCAGTGTGACCTGTATGGCTGTTGACCAAGTATGCCCTGCATTCACTTGTGTGTGTGAAAAGCCGTAGATATTATGTGATTGAGCCGTCACGCAAAGGCAGTGCCTTGAAGGCACGCCCCCTATATTGTTGTCTGGGTGGAAATCGGGAGAAATTGGGGGGAATGGTTGCCCCGGGAAATTTTCGGGAGAGGTACTGAAATTCGGGAGTCTCCTGGGAAAATCGGGAGGGTTGGCAAGTATGACTGGGAGACGCAACTGCTCTGTACTTCTCCCTACGTCCGTGTACCGCTCCGTACAGCGGCGTTTTAAAAAGTCATACATTTTACTTTTTGAAACAGATACCGATAATTTCCGATATTACAATTTAAAGCATTTATCGGCCGATAATATCGGACTGCCGATATTATCGGACATCTCTAGTTGTGACCATGCACCTTGTCTCATGTGGTGAGAATAAGAATGTTGGTGATTAAATAACAAAACCCTCTAAAAGACATTGGGACATTTCACACGACTCAAGTGTTTTTGTTCACCTCACCTGTCATGAAACAAGGTTCCATTCTCAAAGTATACTTGATGGTGGACGAGCAGCATGTCTCCATATTTGGACTGCCGGCGACACAGGAAAGGTTTGTGCAGAACTTCTATCTTCACCTCCGCTTCGGCCAGCGTTCCGCCGTAGACAGCCGCCATGAGGGCGCAACAGAGCCAGCTCAACACCAACAGCAGCATGGCGTCTTATTACCGAACACCGGACTCAAAACGTGCTGTGTAAAAATAAAGTAAACGTGTTATGTTCAGTAGTTTAAAAGCGCGTACACGTTTTCTACGTGGCAGTGACGCGCCATGTTACGTTCTGTTACCGGAAGTGTTCCTCCCGTCTGATTGGTTGCTTTCTTGGGGTGGGCGGTTCGAGAGGATTTTTTTTTTTGTTCAAAACTTTATTTCAGTAACAAAATACTACAAAACAAACACCGTCTTTAGAGTAAGGGAAACCCAAATCTTCCCATCATAACATCTTGGAAAATGGTTAAAAATAAAAAAGGTCCTTAAATTATTGTCGGCATTGGAGAAATTTAAATTGTTTAAGATAACACCCCCCCTTTTTTGTTTGTTTTGTATATATTTTTTTTGTTTGTAGAACTTTATTTCAACAACTATATGATACAAAACAAACGCTGTCTTAATCAGGATGGGTCATGTCAATAATATGGATAGCATTTTAAAAAGTTGATTGATTGAGACTTTTATTAGTAGATTGTACAGTACAGTACATATTCCGTACAATTGACCACTAAATGGTAATACCCGAATACGTTTTTCAACTTGTTTAAGTCGTGGTCCACGTTAATCAATTCATGGTATTATTAGTGTTATTGTTAAAAAACAGTATTAGTATTATAAAATAGTTTTCATCTATTTATTGTGTGAATGTTTTAAATATATAGTATAGTATTCTAATCATTATTCCGCCTTATTTCTTCCTCGTACATTTTTATCAGATTCAAAACATTCCACCATCAACACATGCTGGACATTTAAACAGAGAATTTTCAAGGATCCAAAAATGTACGTTTGTCCTGAAATTCCTGCTTTTCAAAACTGATGTTTCTACCGTTCTTTCTTTCGACTTCTCACACATTTTTAACCCATTTGAACCATTCTGGCATTAAAACATTTAACTACCGTATTTTTCGGACTAGAAGTCGCAGTTTTTTTCATAGCTTGGGTGCGACTTATACTCAGGAGCGACTTATGTGTGAAATGATTAACACATTACCGTAAAATATCAAATAATATTATTTAGCTCATTCACGTAAGAGACTAGACATATAAGATTTCATCGGATCTAGCAATTAGGAGTGACAGATTGTTTGGTAAACGTATAGCATGTTCTATATGTTAGAGTTATTTGAATGACTCTTACCATAATATGTTACGTTAACATACCAGGCACGTTCTCAGTTGGTTATTTATGCGTCATATAACGTACACTTATTCAGCCTGTTGTTCACTATTCTTTATTTATTTTAAATTGCCTTTCAAATGTCTATTCTTGGTGTTGGATTTTATCAAATACATTTCCCCCAAAAATGCGACTTATACTCCAGTGCGACTGATATATGTTTTTTTCCCCTTCTTTATTATGCATTTTCGGCCGGTGCGACTTATACTCCGAAGCGATTTATACTCCGAAAAATGCCGTAATTCAGGTTAGCTATTTTTTATGCCCCATTTCTCACTTTTCCGTAACAATTATTCTCTATTAAAAAGTATCACTACTTACACATTTCTTAACCAATCTAATGTTTAATTTATTTTCTTACTATTGTAAGTCAATTGCTAGCATGCTAGCTTTTTTAGCAGGTATACATTTCAAATCTAATATTTTGGTCCTTTGATGCACGCTATGTGTTAACATGCTAGCTCTTTTAGGTCATTTTGCAGGTTTGTGCCTAACAGTCGTATTTTGTTTGTTATTTGACGCTATCAAGCCGGCGTGCTAACTGTTAGCATTATAGTTTCTACCAAAATTGCCATTTTCTACTTTATTTCACTCGTTCAACTAAATAGAGAAACTCATTTTCCATTCATTTACAACAAAAAGTGCAATATGTTAGGAACGTATTCAAATTTTGATAATGGTTTACATTTAACAAAACAAACATTTAATATCTCATACATGTTATTTATTGTGACACTGACATTAGCTACATATGTCAGTGGCCGTATAATTTTTTACTAATTTACATAAAATTAATGTCTTTAAAATAGATCTCTTACTTGTCTCCTCAGACTAGTGCGAGAATAGCTAATAGCTAGCCTGCTAACACTAGCAGGTTAGCGACTTTAGCAGGTATACACCTCAAACTCCATGTTTTGGTACTTTTGATGCACGCTCTCTGTTAAGCAGGCCAGCTCTTTCAGGTCATTTTGCAGGTTTGCCCCAAACAGTCATATTTGTTTTGTATTTGGACGCCATCTAGTCAGCGTGCTAACTGTTAGCATTTCAGTTCGTCTTTTCAACATTCACACACCATTTCTACTGAAATGGCATTTTCTACTTTATTTCACTTGTTCGACTAAATAGAGAAACTCATCTTCCATACATTTACTATGGAGAGTAAAATATGTATTCACATTTTGATAGCGGTTTGCATTTAACAAAAAAACCCATTCGATATCTCATACGTGTTGACGTGGACCAGGGGTCACCAACCTTTTTGAAAGCAAGAGCTACTTCTTGGGTAGTGATTAATGCGAAGGGCTACCAGTTTGATACACACTTAAATAAATTGCCAGAAATAGCCAATTTGCTCAATTTACCTTTAACTCTGTTATTATTAATAATTAATGATATTTACACTTAATTGAACGGTTTAAAAGAGGAGAAAACACGAAAAAAAATGACACATTTTGAAACATAGATTATCTTCAATTTCGACTCTTTAAAATTAAAAATTCAACCGGAAAAAAAAAGAGAAAAACTAGCTAATTTGAATCTTTTTGAAAAAATTAAAAAAATAATTTATGGAACATCATTAGTAATTTTTCCTGATTAAGATTAATTTTACAATTTTGATGACATGTTTTAAATAGGTTAAAATCCAATCTGCACTTTGTTAGAATATATAACAAATTGGACCAAGCTATATTTCTAACAAAGACAAATCATTATTTCTTCTAGATTTTCCAGAACAAAAACTTTAAAAGAAATTCAAAAGACTTTGAAATAAGATTTAAATTTGATTCTACAGATTTTCTAGATTTGCCAGAATAATTTTTTTGAATTTTAATCATAATAAGTTTGAAGAAATATTTCACAAATATTCTTCGTCGAAAAAACACAAGCTAAAATGAAGAATTAAATTAAAATATATTTATTATTCTTTACAATAAAAAAATAAATTTACTTGAACATTGATTTAAATTGTCAGGAAAGAAGAGGAAGGAATTTAAAAGGTAAAAAGGTATATGTGTTTAAAAATCCTAAAATCATTTTTAGGGTCGTATTTTTTCTCTAAAATTGTCTTTCTGAAAGTTACAAGCAAAGTAAAAAAATTAATGAATTTATTTAAACAAGTGAAGACCAAGTCTTTAAAATATATTCTTGGATTTTAAAATTCTATTTGAGTTTTGTCTCTCTTAGAATTAAAAATGTCGGGCAAAGCAAGACCAGCTTGCTAGTAAATAAATACAATTTAAAAAATAGAGGCAGCTCACTGGTAAGTGCTGCTATTTGAGCTATTTTTAGAACAGGCCAGCGGGCTACTCATCTGGTCCTTACGGGCTACTTGGTGCCCGCGGGCACCGCGTTGGTGACCCCTGACGTGGACAATAGCTAAATAAATCAGTGGCTCTAGAATCTTGTACACATTTACTGCAAAGAGTTAAAAAAAAGGAAAAAAGTAACTCTTTCTAAAAAAAAAAGTTACTTTCTTCAGGACGTTTATAAGAAAGTTGGCCATGCTTCCGCAGATTAAGGCTAGCATAAGTCGGGGAAGTTAGGATGCTTCGTACTACTGTCGTGTTTCCACTGCACTGTGTGTTGTTTAGTGACGTTTCATGTCTTTTGGGGCTTGCTGGCCACCGTAACTTTGTGTCAAGTTTCACAAATTTCTGTTTTTGTCTGCATTGTTCATATTGTTACATTATTGATATTGCCATGCTATTTACAAAGTGTACATTATAATAAATGTCGGACAAATTAAAGGCAAAATCTGGAAATGGTAAAAAAAAAAAAAAAAAAAAGTTAAATAAAATGGGTATCTGTATCGCTAACCTGTATTTGATTGGTATCGTATTGACGCCGACAATTGTGCTGCGTGCAGGAAATGGAGAGCAACTTTATTGATGTGCAGTGGTCGTGTTTTGTCATGCTACTTTTTTGTTGCAAACATTTCTTCTGAAAGTTGATTGAATGCACACACTTGCATGCACTCATGCGCATTACACTTTGTGAATAAACGCTTTGTGGAGATTCCAAACATCCAGTGTCAGTACCCTCAGTGGTTATAAAAGGAGTCGGCCTATATCTGCGAGAACAGTGTTTCCCCACAATCCTTTGCCCTGCAAGGAGCCGATCCCTGAGGCCAGCCAAATAATGATCCAAAAACTGAACCCTGCGCTTCGCCTGGCAGCACAGAGCAGGTTGGAGAAGACTCGTCTTCCTGCTACCGGTCCGTCAAGTCACTTTTTTTGCGGGGAGGAGTCCCCCGGTGAGCGAGCAAAAGACAAGTTTCACGGAAGACAACGAGCTCAGGTGAAGAACTTGCAGCCGGTGGAGTCGATGAGGCAGGACTCGGTGCAGGTCAGCTGACCAAAGGACCTGCAAGACACGCAGGCCGAGGTCAGCTGCAAGTGCATTTTATGTTTTTATTGAATGATCCGCGATAATAAACACGTTTGTCAGTTGGTGCTGCTCTGACATTTTTATAATCATCTTTGGAGGTGTGCAACTGAATTTCCCATCGCAAGAACAAACTTTGGATTGTTAAACAATCACAATTATAAAATAATAACAGTATGATGTCAATTCATAGAGATACTTTTATTTTGTAGTATTTTTACATAAATTAACTCAAACAAAATACACTATTTTTAATTATTCACTTTGGTCAAAATGTAGCATAGGTGATGTTTTACAGATCATCTTTAAGCCGCTTTCTGACAGTCGCTTCAGGATGCGCCGTTTTGTGGGCGGTCTTAATTACGTGGCTCCCCTTCGGCAGCGTCTTTTCTCCGTCATTTTTGTTGTAGCGGTGTAGCGTGCAAGGACGGGAGTGGAAGAAGTGTCAAAAGACGGAGCTAACTGTTTTAATGACATTCAGACTTTACTTCAATCAATAACGGAGCAGCAGCTCCTCATCCGGAAACAGCAACAAGGCCGGAAATGTGTCCCGTGAAAAACCGTCCGACCGGAACTCTGAAGTTCCTTGGGTGAATAATGTAGACTCACTACACCGGTATGTTTTAGCGCTTTCATGGCGAGTTTACTGACAGATATAAATAAGAACTTTACACTACTTTAAATTAGAAATGGCAACAGCGGAGGATGAATGTTCCATAACAAGAAGATAGAGAAAAAGAAGAAGCTTATCGACTACGGTGTCTACTACAGAGGCGGAAGCGCGCACATTTTCAGGACTTATGCAGATCCCAAATACAGATTAGCAGGTACCAGAAGGTAAGAAATGTTGCTTTTGCATTATATTGCGAAACAAAACGCCAGATGATATGTCTTACCTTATACACACACCATAATAATACTCGTATGTTTAATACGCCGACAATGCATCAAGCAGTGCGGCTTCATAGCTTACCAAAGTCCTACTGAAATATTTTGATAGATTTTTGAGCGCCGTGTTTGATGTTCTATATTTTCAATGGAACATATGAAATGTTGGGTGTTGTTTACTTGAGTCATATTGCAGTCTACACGTACCTCTTATGTGTGACTGCCATCATATTGCAGTCTACACGTATCTCTTATGTGTGACTGCCATCTACTGGTCACACTTATCATTTCACCATGTACCAAATAAAATAGCTTCAAGGTCGGTAAGCACAATGATGCCGTACATTAGGCGCACCGGGTTATAAGGTGCACTGTCGAGTTTTGAGAAAAGGATTTTCAGTGCGCCTTATAGTCTGAAAAATACAGTAACTAATACTTAAAAAAAATAAAAATAATTTAATTGGATAAATATGTGATAATGTGGCAGTACTGTATTTGAATAAATTAACAACAAATATACACTGTAGAAAAATTTGATAGATACATTAAAAAAAAGCTGCTCGGAAGCTAGAATTTTACCGTAAGATTGACACTGGTTTTTACACCGAATTAGTGTAAATTTAAAAACAGTGCCACTGAAAATTCTGGCAACTCAACTCCAAGGCTTTTCCTGTAAAATCCGCAGTTGTTGTTTTTACAGTGCCTTACTGTAAAAGGAAAAACGCTACCACTTTTATTTTGACAGTAAAACTCTGGCTGACAGTTTTATTTTTAACGTAAAATCTACTGTCGTTTTTACAATAAATGGAAACACGGCACCAGTTATTTTGACAATAACATTCTGGAGCTGCACATTTTGTGTTGTAAAATCTACAGTTGCTGTTTTTACAGCACATTACTGTGAAAGGACAAATAGTAGCGCTTTTATTTTGACAGTAAAAGTCTGGCGACTGAGCTATCATTAAATCTAGTGACTTGTTTCTACAGTGTAGGAAATGTGCTGGCAGTTAGCCACGGAATAAAAAGGGTTTATTTGTTGTTTGAGGCGCTGTGGCCATTGTATCCATCCATCCATTTTCTACCGCTTGTCCCTTTCGGGGTCGCGGGGGGTGCTGGAGCCTATCTCAGCTGCATTTGGGTGGAAGGCGGGGTACACCCTGGACAAGTCGCCACCTCATCACAGGGCCAACACAGATAGACAGACAACATTCACACTCACATTCACACACTAGGGACAATTTAGTGTTGCCAATCAACCTATCCCCAGGTGCATGTCTATGGAGGTGGGAGGAAGCCGGAGTACCCGGAGGGAACCCACCCAGTTACGGGGAGAACATGCAAACTCCACACAGAAAGATCCCGAGCCCGGGATTGAACTCAAGACCTTCGTATGCACTAACCCCTGTTCCACCGTGGTGGCCATTGTATTTGAACTAAATGTTTTATCATGAAGTCTGCAGATGTTTGAGTGAGGTGTGTGATAGCAGGAGATGTTGCGAGAAGCCATCTTACCCTGGAAGATAAGATTTGCATGTCTGATAGCCAAAGTCTTTCCCGTCACACTCCTCCATGCCTTCATGGCGGTAACCATCCCCACAGTACGCCCATCTGCAGTCTGGAGGGAGGACAGAACCAGGAAGGGTGCGTGAAGACATCGAAGGTAAGATGAGAGATGCTCTCCAGCGTGAACTCACTCAGGCAGGAATCGGAGACAAGGTGGTTTCCATCGTCGCACTCCTCCCCGTGCTGGGCCTGCACCTTCCCGTCTCCGCACGCTCCCACGCCGTCTGGAACTTTCTCTGTGGACTGGAACTGCTGGAAGGGCTGCAAAAGGAGTGCAACTGCAAGAGTACTGTACATTTTTCATAGGATTCACTTGTATTTGATTACACTATATATATATATATATATATATATATATATATATATATATATATATATATATATATATATATATATATATATATATATATATATATACTACCATTCAAAAGTTTGGAGTCACATTGAAATGTCCTTATTTTTGAAGGAAAAGCACTGTACTTTTCAATGAAGATAACTTTAAACTAGTCTTAACTTTAAAGAAATACACTCTATACATTGCTAATGTGGTAAAGGACTATTCTAGCTGCAAATGTCTGGTTTTTGGTGCAATATCTACATAGGTGTATAGAGGCCCATTTCCAGCAACTATCATTCCAGTGTTCTAATGGTACAATGTGTTTGCTCATTGGCTCAGAAGGCTAATTGATGATTAGAAAACCCTTGTGCAATCATGTTCACACATCTGAAAACAGTTTAGCTCGTCACAGAAGCTACACAACTGACCTTCCTTTGAGCAGATTGAGTTTCTGGAGCATCACATTCGTGGGGTCAATTAAACGCTCAAAATGGCCAGAAAAAGAGAACTTTCATCTGAAACTCAACAGTCTATTCTTGTTCTTAGAAATGAAGGCTATTCCACAAAATTGTTTGGGTGACCCCAAACTTTTGAATGGTAGTGTATATATATACATACATACGTACGTATGTATATATATATATATATACATACGTACGTATGTATATATATATATATATATATATATATATATATATATATATATATATATATATATATATATATATATATATATATATATATATATATATATATATATATATATATATATATAAATGTATGTATATATATATATATATATATATATATATATATATAAATATATACATACATATACTGTATATATATATATATATATATATACACATACATACATATAAATATACATACATATATAAACATAAATAAACATATATATACACATACATATATATATATATACATACATATACTGTGTATATATATATATATATATATATATATATATATATATATATATATATATATATATATATATATATATATATATATATATATATATATATATATATATATATATATATATATATATATATATATATATATATATATATAGTATTTTTCGGAGTATAAGTCGCTCCGGAGTATAAGGCGCACCGGCAGAAAATGCATAATAAAGAAGGAAAAAAACATATATAAGTCCTACTGGAATATAAGTCGCATTTTTTGGGGAAATTTATTTGATAAAAGCCAACACCAAGAATAGACATTTGAAAGGCAATTTAAAATAAATAAAGAATAGTGAACAACAGGCTGAATAAGTGTACGTTATATGAGGCATAAATAACCAACTGAGAACGTGCCTGGTATGTTAACGTAACATATTATGGTAAGAGTCATTCAAATAACTATAACATATAGAACATGCTATACGTTTACCAAACAATTTGTCACTCCTGATTGCTAAATCCGATGACATCTTATGCGTCTAGTCTCTTACGTGAATGAGCTAAATAATATTATTTGACATTTTACGTTAATGTGTTAATAATTTCACACATAAGTCGCACCCCTGGCCAAACTATGAAAAAAACTGCGACTTATAGTCCGAAAAATACGGCATGCATGCATGCCGTATTTATTATATTTGATGGTAAATCAATGTTCCACTGTATAAGCTGCAACCTTTTTCTGCACGCTTTGAGCCCTCAAAGTAACATTTGTCGAAGTGCGCTCTATGGTCTGGAAATGAGAGTCTTGGCAATTATCCCTCACCTGTATGGGCTTCCATCCATCTTTGTCTCTGAAGAAGAGCACCTTCTGATCCTTCCTGAATGCTATTGCGTGGTCCAGATGGAGGCGCTCCAGTTCCTCCTTGTTGCTCACCACAAATATCTACACACACCCAACAACACTGACACACACATCGCAGCGCAGGAAACAACTTTCTGTCGAGCAGGCCTCACTGCGGGGACTTTCTCCAGGCTCTCCTCGTCCCTGCCGCTCCCCAGAGGAGCACTGTTGGCTCCCACCAAGGTGTCGCACTCGCAAGCAGCAGGGGGGCCCGGGAGACCCTTCTCGCCCTTTTCCCCTGCCAGGTAGACACCTGCACCAATACACAGGAAGTAGTACTAGGTAAAATACACAGTAAGTAGTACTATGTACAATACACAGTAAGTATTACTATGTACAATACACAGTAAGTAGTACCACGTACAATACACAGTAAGTAGTACCACGTACAATACACAGTAAGTAGTACCATGTACAATACACAATAAGTAGTACTACGTACAACAAACAGTAAGTAGTACTACGTACAACAAACAGTAAGTAGTGCTACATACAACACACAGTAAGTAGTACTATATACAAACACCCTTGAATGTAGTACGACATACAATACTCAGTAAATAGTACTATGTACAACACACAGTAAATAGTACTACGTACAACACACAGTAAGTAGTACTACGTACAAAACACAGTAAGTAGTACTACGTACAACAAACAGTAAGTAGTACTACATACAACACACAGTAAGTAGTACTACATACAAACACCCTTGTATGTAGTACGACATACAAACACCCTTGTATGTAGTACGACATACAATACTCAGTAAGTAGTACTATGTACAACACACAGTAAATAGTACTACGTACAACACACAGTAAGTAGTACTATGTACAATACACAGTAAGTAGTACCACGTACAATACACAGTAAGTAGTACTATGTACAACACACAGTAAGTAGTACTATGTACAACACACAGTAAGTAGTACCATGTACAACACACAGTAAGTAGTACCATGTACAACACACAGTAAGTAGTACTACGTACAACACACAGTAAGTAGTACTACGTACAACACACAGTAAGTAGTACTACGTACAATACACAGTAAGTAGTACTATGTACAACACACAGTAAGTAGTACTATGTACAACACACAGTAAGTAGTACCACGTACAACACACAGTAAGTAGTACTACATACAAACACCCTTGTATGTAGTACGACATACAAACACCCTTGTATGTAGTACGACGTACAATACTCAGTAAGTAGTACTATGTACAACACACAGTAAATAGTACTATGTACAATACACAGTAAGTAGTACCACGTACAATACACAGTAAGTAGTACTATGTACAACACACAGTAAGTAGGAGTACTTAAAATACACAGTAAGTAGTACCATGTACAACACACAGTAAGTAGTACTACGTACAACACACAGTAAGTAGTACTACGTACAATACACAGTAAGTAGTACTACGTACAACAAACAGTAAGTAGTACTACGTACAACAAACAGTAAGTAGTACTATGTACAACACACAGTAAGTAGTACCACGTACAACACACAGTAAGTAGTACCACGTACAACACACAGTAAGTAGTACCACGTACAACACACAGTAAGTAGTACCACGTACAACACACAGTAAGTAGTACTACGTACAACACACAGTAAGTAGTACTACGTACAACACACAGTAAGTAGTACTACGTACAATACACAGGAGGTAGTACTACGTACAATACACCATAAGTAGTACTATGTACAACACACAGTAAGTAGTACTACATACAATACACAGGAGGTAGTACTACGTACAATACACAGGAGGTAGTACTATGTACAATACACAGTAAGTAGAACTACGTACAATACACCATAAGTAGTACTATGTACAACACACAGTAAGTAGTACTACGTACAATACACAGGAGGTAGTACTATGTACAATACACAGTAAGTAGTACTATGTACAACACACAGTAAGTAGTACTACGTACAATACACAGGAGGTAGTACTACGTACAATACACAGGAGGTAGTACTACATACAATACACAGTAAGTAGAACTACATAAAAACACCCTTGTATGTAGTACGACATACAATACACAGTTAGTCGTACTACATACATACGGTAGTTATTATTGTGATGTTACCAGCGGCGGGTGGACCAGGTGGACCCGGGGGCCCGTTTGGACCTGGCAACCCTGGCGGGCCCAGGAGTCCGGAGGTTCCAGTGTGTCCTCTGACTCCCTGACCACAGAGAAGACACGCCACAATGAGAAAACATGTCTGCTGATTTATTGGGTGTCTTTTTTTCACCTGTTTGCCTCTTTTCCCGGGTCGTCCTGTGGGGCCCCGCCTGCCTGGGACCCCTGGCTCCCCCTTTGGTCCTTGTTCTCCCTGTGGGGAATAAGCAGCCTAACCCAGGGGTGTCCACACTTTTCACACGCAAAAATCTAAGCATTCAGGGGACATTTTCATATTTTTCATTTTGAAACCCAACATAATATAACAATGAAATATATCCTGGGGACCCAAAAGGGTCTCAGTCATAAAATGTTCCTAAATAAGTCATATATTGTTGTTATTATTGTTATTTTATTCAACGCTTAAATGTCTTCAGAGCTATTTTCTTTTTATTATGTTTTATGCCCTTTTGTCTTTTGCCTGTTTTTTATGGCAAACATACAAAATATGGAATACTTTCCCCACACACATTTTCAAAGTGGAATATTCGAGTTTAAGTAATTGGAGCCTTAAATGGGCCAATCATTCTTAACAACATTGATTTAAATTTTTGAGTAATGACAGTTTAAAAAAATAAATACAATCCCACTAAAATCCTTAGGGACCCAAAAGGGTCCCACTCATAAAAGTGTTAAAAAATAAGTCGTACTTTATTTTTATTTTTTGCACTTTCAACTCATACATCTCTAGATCAACTTCAAAACAATCTGGCGATATAAAAGTAATTTCTCTTTTATAATTTATACCCTTTTTGTCAACACCTAGTCATTTATGGCAAACACACAAAATATGCAACTCTTTCCCCGCACCAAAAATATAAAAGTAGGCCATTCGGTTTTGAAGTAATTGGAGCCTTAAAAGGTCAATAATTCATAACATTGATTTTGAGTCATTATTCATTTTTGAGCAATGAAAGTTTAAAAAAAAAAAAAAAAAATCACACTAAAATTCTTAGGGATCTAAAAGGGTCCCACTTAAAAAAGGGTTAAAAAAATAAGCCACACATTATTTTTTTTTATTTTTGTACTTTCAAGCCATACATCTCTAGATCAACTTCAGATCTGTCGATTATATATTTTTATTATTTTTTATGTTTTTTTTTGTGTGTGATTGTTTTATTATGCCCTTTTTGTCAAACACCCCTTTTTTATGGCAAAAACACAAGCTATGCATCATTTTCCCCCCCAAAAATATTTCAAAGTGGAATATTTGATGTGAAGAAATTGGAGCCTTAAATAAGTCAATAATTCATGACAACATTGATTTTGAGTGATTATTATTTTTGAGCAATGACAGTTTTAAATAAAAAAAACCAAAGCCTGCATGGCAGCTTTGTCTTACGAGAGTCAACATTGCAACTTTTTTTTGTTACATTTCACATATTTGCTCTTTTATTCCACTTTTTAAAATATTTTTTACAGAAGTATTTTTTGATTTTTCCATGGGCCGTTCAAACATTAGCTGTGGGCCGCACTTTGGACACCTCTGGCTTAACCCTTTAAAGTTATTGGGGACTTTTTCGTCCTTTCAGGTAAGTTTGTGCTCAATTTTTGACCATAACTTTGGGTGTGTACTCCAAATGGAATGTGAGGGGGTTTTTTTCATGTAAAATTTTAACATTTCAAAATCTATCATATAGCAACAATACTCGGGGAAATAATGTTAGCCCGCTTAAGTGCCGCCAGGACAACAAAGTCCTCAGGGAGTTACGAAGAAAGAATATAACTTTTTTGCTTGGATTTCATAATCAACCTATGTCCTAAATAAAAATAGCAAACATGTAAATGTGATTAAAAAAAAATAAAAAAAATAAAAAAATAAATAAATAAATATATATATATATATATATATATATATATATATATACATATATATATACATATATATATATATACATACATATATATATATATATACATACATATATATATATATATACATACATATATATATATATATATATATATATATATATATATATATATATATATATATATATATATATATATTTATTTATTTATTTATTTATTTATATATATATATATATATGTATCCATACACATATGTATGTGTATATATATATATATATATATATATATATATATATATATATATATATATATATATATATATATATATATACAGTATATGTATATATATATATATATATATATATATATATATATATATATATATATATATATATATATACACATACATATGTGTATGGATACATATATATATATATATATATATATATATATATATATACACATACATATGTGTATGGATACATATATATATATATATATATATATATATATATACATATATATATATATATATGTGTATGGATATATATATATATATATATATATATATATATATATATATATATATATATATATATATGTGTGTGTGTATATATACATATGTGTGTGTATATATATATATATATATATACAGTATATGTATATATATATATATACAGTATATATATATATATATATATATATATATATATATATATATATATATATATATATATATATATATATATACAGTATATGTATACATATATATGTGTGTGTTTATATACATATGTGTGTGTATATATCTATATACATACATATATATAAATATATATACAGTATATGTATACATATATATATATATGTATACATATACATATATATATACATACATATATACTTATACATACATACATACATACATATACATACATATATACATATATATATTCATATACATACATGTAACATATATTCATATACATACATGTAATATATATATATATATATATAAATAATAATTATATATAATATTCAATAATATATAATAATATACTAAAATGAAATGCTGAATTTATAAAATGCATGATAATATTGTGTCATGACTATCTAGTAAAAAGTTGCAGCTATAGCGGTCGTCTGGGGGACTTTTTTGATCCATGATATAAAATTGCTGTTTGGTTTGGAATCTGACAGCAAAAAATAAAAACAACGCATCAAATTTAGTTTAATTATTATTTTATTTAGGCCTAATCTTTACTAATTTGTTGCTATTTTTTCCTAAATAAAAAAATGCTGTAATTATTTTACAATGTGCATACAAAAGGTTAAACGAGAACACAAACATGACATGTTAGCTATTTTTTATTTAGGACTGAAGTTGATTGAGAGATCTGAGTAAAAAAAGGAGAAAAAAAAATGGAGTCCAACATTTTAATTTTGTGAGGACCTGACAGCAGTGAACAGTTTGAAGTGATGTTGTGTCCTATCTGCCCTACAAGGTGCAAGAACTAATATTACTAACGAAATATTTGGTGCTCTTACCTTCTGACCCAGCATCCCAGGCAGACCAATAGAACCCTAAAAGGTGATGACAGTAGATAAGCATTTGTTTGGACTGTGAAAATAACAAATATATTATGATTCATTAATTAATCTCAATGTAGAGAAAAAAATGTCCACACTTACTTTATCACCTTTTAATCCTGGTGTTCCTGGACTTCCTGCGTCCCCCTTTTTTGTTTTTTTTAAATAGAAAAAAGGACAAATATACATTTTTTACATGACAAAACATGAATGTAGAATATTTTCACTTTGAATAAAAACCTATTTTAAAGCTGCAATACAGAAAACCCCCTTGAACTTACTTTCTCTCCTCTGTAACCAGGCATGCCCTGTGGTGTAAAATAAGATGACATCCATGAACAAAAAGATCAAATTCGGTAGAGTTGGACCTCACCTTCATCCCTGGTGGTCCCTTCAGTCCTGGTAATCCCATGAGTCCTAGCTCTCCTTTTTCACCCTAAAGTGTTTGTTTTTTTATACATTCAATGAGCACAGAATCTTGCATGCGCAGTAAAAACCGTGACACGGACTTACCTTGGGTCCGTCCGGCCCAGGCCACCCTGGAAGTCCTTGTTTCCCTGGAAGGCCTGGTGCTCCAGTACGACCCTAAAACAAACACATCATTGGATTCAGAAATGGCTGTGGTCTGACGAGTCCACATTTCAAATTGTTTTTGGAAACTGTGGACGTCGTGTCCTCCGGAACAAAGAGGAAAAGAACCATCCGGATTGTTATAGGCGCAAAGTTCAAAAGCCAGCATCTGTGATGGTATGGGGGTGTATTAGTGCCCAAGGCATGGGTAACTTACACATCTGTGAAGGCACCATTAATGCTGAAAGGTACATACAGGTTTTGGAGCAACATATGCTGCCATCTAAGCAACGTTATCATGGACGCCCCTGCTTATTTCAGCAAGACAATGCCAAGCCACGTGTTACAGCAGCGTGGCTTCATGGTAAAAGAGTGCGGGTACTAGACTGGCCTGCCTGTAGCCCAGACTTGTCTCCCATTGAAAATGTGTGGCGCATTATGAAGCCTAAAATACGACAATGGAGACCGCGGACTGTTGAACAACTTAAGCTGTACATCAAGCAAGAATGGAAATCAAGTCCACCATAAAAGCTTAAAAAATTGGTCTCCTCAGTTCCCAAACGTTAACGGAGTGTTGTTAAAAGGAAAGGCCATGTAACACGGTGGTAAAAATGCTCCTGGGCCAACTTATTTGCAATGTGTTGCTGCCATTAAATTCTAAGCTAATGATTATTTGCCAAAAAAAAATGTGTTTCTCAGTTAAATACACACATAAATATCTTGTCTTTGCAGTCTATTCAATTGGATATAAGTTCAAAAGGATTTGCAAATCATTGTATTCTGTTTTTTATTTACGAATTACACAACCTGCCAACTTCACTGGTTTTGTGTTTTGTATTAACTATACATTTAAAAACAACCTTTTAGTGCTATTGACAGAGTAACAATATACAACAATTTTTTTATTTTATTGTTTTACCAAAAAATTTTTAAAAGTACACAATAACTGCACAAAAGTAAAGAGTATTATCTACTACTCATTTAAATTATTTTTTTACCCCTCAAAGTCATCCTGGGTCCAGGATGTCCAGTCACTCAGTCTGTCAACATTTACAAAAACAACACTATTGGAAAATACAAATATAGACCAAATTACTAACCCTAAAAGTGAGCGGTTCATTCCTAACATATTCTATAATGCTAACTTAATATATATTACACTTCAAAATGTCAAAATTATTTTTGATGCAAAAAGTTTACACTATTGACAAGGCTACTTTGAATCACGGTACTGTTAAATACCCAGATAGCAGAAGGAGTACAAAGTAGTGTTGTGTCGTTCGCGAACGATTGGTTCGAAAGAACGAATCTTTTGAGTGAACGTACTGAACCGAATCACTTCATGAACTGATTCGTTCCTTTCTCAGTTCAGTTGAGCTCCGCCGCGACCATGCCGGTATGAGTGGAACTGGCGCATTCTGTGACTCACTGAACCCTCGACGTCGGCGAACGACGCAGCCAATGAGAGGGCGGGGGGAGGGACTGAGCGAACGATTCGTTCACCGCGGATTAACGACATGAATCACTCAGTGAACGACAACGCTCTCGCTCTCTGCTCTGCGGGGGCGGGGGGTAAAGTGTAGGGCAGGCTGTTTTGAGAAGATTTAAAATAAAAATAATAACTAATGTATGCTGGCGGAATCGCGTCAACCCAGCGGTGCAAGGGGGGTGAGGACTCGTTCAACTCTGCTCGCAGCTTTAATAATAATTATCATTATAATAATCATGTATCATTACAATAATCGATTGATGGGAGTGTATACATGCATCTATTTGTGAAGCCCACCTTTAAAGGCCTACTGAAATGATTTTTTTTAAATTTAAACGGGGATAGCAGATCCATTCTATGTGTCATACTTGATCATTTCGCGATATTGCCATATTTTTGCTGAAAGGATTTAGTAGAGAACGACGACGATAAAGATCGCAACTTTTGGTATCTGATAAAGAAAAGCCTGCCCCTACCGGAAGTAGCGTGACGTAGTCAGTTGAAAGGCTCCTCACATTTTCCTATTGTTTTCAATGCAGCTAGAGCGATTCGGACCGAGAAAGCGACGATTACCCCATTAATTTGAGCGAGGATGAAAGATTTGTGGATGAGGAACGTTAGAGTGACGGACTAGAATGCAGTGCAAGACATATCTTTTTTCGCTCTGACCGTAACTTAGGTACAAGCTGGCTCATTGGATTCCACACTCTCTCCTTTTTCTATTGTGGATCACAGATTTGTATTTCAAACCATCTCGGCTACTCTATCCTCTTGAAAATGAGAGTCGAGAACGCGAAATGGACATTCACAGTGACTTTTATCCCCACGACAATACATCAACGAAACACTTTAGCTACGGAGCTAACGTGATAGCCTCGTGCTTAACTGCATATAGAAACAAAATAAATAAATCCATGACTGGAAGGATAGACAGAAGATCAAAAATACTATTAAACCATGGACATGTAAATACACGGTTAATGCTTTCCAGCCTGGCGAAGGTTAACAATGCTGTTGCTAACGACGCCATTGAAGCTAACTTAGCACCCGGACCTTACAGAGCTATGCTAAAAACATTAGCTATCCATCTACGCCAGCCAGCCCTCATCTGCTCATCAACACCCGTGCTCACCTGCGTTCCAGCGATCGACGGTGCGACGAAGGACTTCACCCGATCACAGATGCGGTCGGCGAGACGGAGGAAGTTAAGGTGAGTTTGCCGGTTAGCGCGTCTGCTATCCATCTCTGTCCTCCTGGCTGTGTTGCTGTAGTCCGCCGCTAATACACCGATCCCACCTACAACTTTCTTCTTTGCAGTCTCCATTGTTCATTAAACAAATTGCAAAAGATTCACCAACACAGATGTCCAGAATACTGTGGAATTTTGAAATGAAAACAGAGCTTTTTTGTATTGTATTCAATGGGGTACCAATAGTTCCGTGTCAACCGTTTATGTCACGCGCATACGTCATCATATCTAGACGTGTTCAACCGGAAGTGTGGCAGGAAATTTAAAATTGCACTTTATAAGTTAACCCGGCCGTATTGGCATGTGTTGCAATGTTAAGATTTCATCATTGATATATAAACTATCAGACTGCGTGGTCGGTAGTAGTGGGTTTCAGTAGGCCTTTAAAAAGTCAAACACCTGAATAAGGTTATAAAATTATGTCAATATTTGTGTGAACATATAGATTATGTGGGACGGTGACGTTGGGAGTCACCGGCAGGAAGAAAAGCTTGCTATGACCTGTCTCTTTCAGACGTGTTTCTATAAAATCCTCTATGTGGGTCAATACGGTAGATTACAAAACTTGGTGTGAGGACTCTTTTGAGTGCTGGTCGTGAAAAGAGACGCCTGGGAAGGACACAGCGGACCTGCTGCGGCGATGCCGGGGTGATTTATCGCTGCAGTGCACCAAGCACTTAGAGAAATGAAGTGGATTCATCAGCAGGACCGGAGTCCGTAGTACCAAGACCGTCATGGACGCAGGCCAAGGAAGCAGAAGAGGGATGGGCGGGGGGGGGGCGTACTTGACCCTTTTAGGAGTGTTGCAGAGAGAGAAAGACAGCACACAGGGGAGGAGTAGAGGCTCACCTTTGACCCCGGGCGTCCAATGTCTCCCTGAGAAAGACAACAGATAAATCAATGATGAACAGATCAATGATTATAAAACAGAAATAGGCCAGAAAATGCACCTTTTCGCCTTTGGCTCCTCTTATACCGGGTAATCCAGCGTCACCCTGGAAGATGAGACGCCGTTCATGAAAACACTCTGAGGAGCTTCACCGTGGACTCGCTTACCTCGGGGCCTCGGGGTCCCGGGGGCCCCGGTGAGCAGCCTGGTATCACAGGATGTTCATTTTGCTGCTCTTGTCCTCGAAACACTGCTGGCGGCGCGAAGGTGCTGCTGCTGCCGTCCTTCAGAAATGGCACACATTTAACGACAAATAATCAAAGTTAACGAGATAATAATATAACCTGTTAACTAATTCTTTAAACGCGTGATTAACGAGCATGCGTCCGGACTCCTTTTTGACCCTTGTGCCGTTCCGTAGCCTGGGGAAATGTCATGGCGTCAGTTGCCGTTGAGCCACCAATTCGAAAATATCGATGAGAAATGCAGGAATAAAAATTACATTATGGAAATATCAGATTCAAAACCATGACAAGTCGTTCTACCTACAAGACAAGAAGATTGTTTTATCTTCCAACGCCATGAGATGACGTCGTTAGGCGCCAATGCTGCTGGCTCGCTTTGCCGCTTGCAGAGAGGAGGAGCTTCACGTCCGTATTTACATTACAGTTGAGTGAATTAATAACATCCAATGTAGTTGCTTTAGTAAGAAGGAATAAAAGCTCAGCAGTAAGCAGGAAGTCGAGTAATTTTCCATCAAAGCCTTCGTCAAAACATGTCACGACATCCTCTCAAACCAATCACACTCTTCCTGCTTCACAATAAGAGCGCCATCCATCACATAGCTAGCTAACAAAATAAAAATGTCTTACATTACGATCATGCCTTGTCAAACATGTTTTGTAATGTAACCTGTGTTATTTGTACCTAAATAAATATTTCATGACAGATTGAATTTAAGTGTACATTCTTTTGTGCTCTGATTGATAAGCCGCAATTACAGATTGTTTTACTGACTGAATATTACATTTTGTTTATAAATAGAGAAAGTTAAGACATTGCCATGCGGAAATAGGAACAGCATCAACATCTTTGACAATCAAAGCATGATCATAACAGTCCACATTTTGTGTTATTAATGCGCAAAACTGCTATTTAAACATGGAAGTGTAGCCACTCCTCTGAACGCAAGTGCTCCTACAGCAGGAATACAAATTCTGTACTACAAAATTTGGCAAGACACCAACGCACTGCAGGCATTTTTTTTTATTTCTCTTTAAAAGCGTGTTTATGTCCTGTTTGTGTTAAACTGTTTTAAAAACATTTAATTAAAACCGATTGTTTAGTCACGGTAATAAAAACTTTAAAATGATCTCTCTGGGGCACGATTCTCAAACGGTGGTACGTGTACCACTAGTGGCACTGCAAAGAACTAGAGATGTCCGATAATATCGGACTGCCGATATTATCGGCCGATAAATGTTTTAAAATGTAATATCGGAAATTATCAATATCGGCTTCAAAAAGTAAAATTTATGACTTTTTAAAACGCCGCTGTACGGAGTGGTACACGGACGTAGGGAGAAGTACAGAGCGCCAATAAACCTTAAAGGCACTGCCTTTACATGCCGGCCCAATCACATAATATCTACGGCTTTTCAAACACACAAGTAAGAATGCAAGACATACTTGGTCAACAGCCATACAGGTCACACTGAGGGTGACCGTATAAACAACTTTAACACTGTTACAAATATGCGCCACACTGTGAACCCACACCAAACAAGAATGACGAACACATTTCGGGAGAACATCCGTACCGTAACACAACATAAACACAACAGAACAAATACCCAGAAACCCTTGCAGCACTAACTCTTCCGGGACGCTACAATATACAACCCCCGCTATCCCCTACCCCACCTCAACCCCGGCCCCTCAACTCCGCCCACCTCAACCTCCTCATGCTCTCTCAGGGAGAGCATGTCCCAAATTCCAAGCTGCTGTTTTGAGGCATGTTAAAAAAAATAATGCACTTTGTGACTTCAATAATAAATATGGCAGTGCCATGTTGGCATTATTTTCCATAACTTGAGTTGATATATTTTGGAAAACCTTGTTACATTGTTTAATGCATCCAGCAGGACATCCCAACAAAATTAGGCATAATAATGTGTTAATTCCACGACTGTATATATCGGTATCTATTGATATCGGAATCGGTAATTAAGAGTTGGACAATATTGGAATATCGGATATCGGCAAAAAAGCCATTATCGGACATCTCTACAAAGAACCATTAGATTAAAGTACAGTGTTTTATTTTCCTATATTCAAACACAGTGTTACTGCTCAAACTGTGTGTAATGTTACAGTGGCTAAAAATATGAACTATACTTGTTAAATAAAACCTCTGTCGTGTTTTTAATGAATACTTAGGTCTACTATGCTACTATATTGTAACGTCGGTCATTATGGTGGTACTTGTAGAGCGAAGTGTTTTCCGAGGTGCTACTTGGGGAAAAAAGTCTGAGAAACTCTGATCTAGGGTACATTTATTAATGATGAAAATCTATCTGCGGTGATTAATTTTGAGTTAACTATGAACAAACTGCGATTATATTTGAGTGGTTTGACAGCCCAAACGTGTGTCAGCTTGTGTGTCACCCACGGGGTCGCCCTGCTTCCAGCTGTGAGGCGGCGGCGGAAGAGGAGGAGGAGGCGGCGACGTCAGACAGCAGGCGTCGGACTTGCTGGGCTCGACCGGCAGCTGGAGGACTGGAAGGCAAATGAAAGCAGGGGACGAACGGCGTGACACCTCCACGTCAACACGTCTTACCTGAGTGCGGTGCTGCCAAGATGGAGTGATGCGTCCATGCAGGACTCAGGAGGACGTGGAAGGATGCTGCCAACACCACCAAGGCCATCCTGGCTGCGTCCTTAAGAAAAGGCACATTTAAAGAGATATACTCGTCGTCTAAAAGCACATTTTTGTTCCATGTCACTGTGTGCAGCATGGATGCACATTGTTCATTGCATTCATGCACTGATGCACGTCCAGTTAAAGTCCAAGGACTTGATGCTGGGCTTTATCTGCATGACAGCAACCACCCCCTTGGTTGCCAGGTGTTAGACATAGGCATCCCATAGGCATCCGTGCAGTCTTCCACCTCCCATAATCAGCAATAGTTGCTCATCGTCAATGAAAAAAAAACCTGTCTTACCGTCTTCTGCAAATTGTTGTCGCCTCTTTCCAGCCTGAACAAGTTGAGCGTGTTCCCTGCCTCACGAATTAATTCCAGATATTTATTCCTCTCTTTCGGCGACGAGTATTCCTCAAAAGATGCCAACGAGCTGAGCTCGAGTCCAGCTGCTCTGCAAGGCGAGCGCGACTGAAATGGCACGTTCAGCATGCGACTGGCACTGACGCTGCAAAGTGTCTTTTGCAGGGGAAACAGCACCACCTGCTGTATGCTTGTGTCTTTTGCAGGGGAGAGAGCACCACCTGCTGTAAGTTTGTGTCTTTTGCAGGGGAAATAGCGCCACCTGCTGCATGTTTGTGTCTTTTGCAGGGGAGACAATCAATCAATCAATCAAGGTTTACTTATATAGCCCTAAATCAGGAGTGTCTCAAAGGGCTGCGCAAGCCACAACGCTGCAAAGCGTCTTTTGCAGGGGAAACAGCACCACCTGCTGCATGTTTGTGTATTTTGCAGGGGAGACAGCACCACCTGCTGCAGGTTTGTGTCTTTTGCAGGCGAAACAGCACTACCTGCTGCATGTTTGTGTCTTTTGCAGGGCAAACAGCGCCACCTGCTGCATGTTTGTGTCTTTTGCAGGGGAAAGAGTGCCACCTGCTGCATACACTTACTGCATGTTTGTGTCTTTTGCAGGGGAAATAGCGCCACCTGCTGCATGTTTGTGTCCATGCAAGGTTTTGTTCTATTCCCCATTATGATGAGTTCCAATATTAAAAGCATTTTGATACGTATCTGACATCTTCAATCATTATTAAGGATGATTATTTATAGACTTTATCAAAGAACAGCAGGTACTTGATGTGATTGCTGATTTACCATTCTTCCTTTACCATTTGTAGTTTCGTTTCTATTACTCCCAAATGTAAATTCATTGTTTTTAATTATTTAATTCAAATTTAATCTCTAAAATATACAATTAATAATAATATATCAATTCAATATATAGGGCTATGCAACTGTTTTCTTTGAAAAGAAGTCACCTATATCTTTAATGAAGTCTGATTAGAGGTGTTTGTTCTGTTGTTTTTTTCCCCGGGTAATTCAATTCTAATCTCACAATGTAAAAATACACTGAAAATAAAGGTTAGTATTACTCACTTCTAAATAATTTATATATTGAATTAAATTGATTTGTATCAGTACCTTTTACGTTAAACATTTACTACTACTCCTACTTTACTAAATATTTGTTGCTTAGGTTTTGGTTGATTAATTTGTTTGCTTTATTTGACTACTTCATTTTAACATGTAACTTTTAAAGGTCTGATTGGATTAATATTTACTTAAATTTGAAGATTGTTGGATTTAATAAATAATATTGGGCGCAATATGTTGCCTCAATTTTATCGAGTACACTGTTAAAAAAATACATTGTAAAATCACAGCAAATTACGGGCTAGTAATTGCATTACTGTAAATGTGATTGTGAAATAACAGTTAATTGCTGTGAAATATAATGGTATTGTCATTTTTACAGTCATTTGTTGTAATGTTACAATATATTTTGATTACAGTAATCTGCTGTGAAGAAATACTGTTAAATGCTGTAAAATCCTGGTAAAACGTTATAATGTAGTTACGGTGTATCTTTTTTATTGGAGGATTATTTGTGTCTTTATCACGAAAGCTTTTTTTTTACTCTGAATTTATGTCACTGAATTTTTTGCATTTGAAATTTGTGAACTGATTTTTTTTTTTTTTTTTTTTGCATCAAATTTCATTCAATACAAATCTGTGAGGAAATGTGTGCATTTGAAAATTCAGTTTGGCAAAATGCGGTGTTTTTAAATTGTGTAAAAATTCTGTGTTAAAAAAGGTATTATATAAAATAGGAAGTACATTTGTGTAACTGATTTTGCAGGTTTGAATTTTGTTAACTGAATTTTTTACATTAAAGTTTTCATTAAATACAATATCAGTGTATAAAAAAATAGTGTAAAAATATTCAGTGTAAAAAAATAATTGTATACAAATTAGAGGTAAAAACAATCAGTGAAGCAATACTGATGCTGATTTTTTTAATGTTTTTTTTTTAATGAAATTGTCAGCATAGGTTGATGTGAAAAAAGTTTTGGTAACAAAATTCAAACGCACAAATTCATTTACATAAATTTAAATAAATAAATGATAAATGGGTTATACTTGTATAGCGCTTTTCTACCTTCAAGGTACTCAAAGCACTTTGACAGTATTTCCACATTCACCCATTCACACACTGATGGAGGGAGCTGCCATGCAAGGCGCTACCAGCACCCATCAGGAGCAAGGGTGAAGTGTCTTGCCCAAGGACACAACGGACGTGACTAGGATGGTAGAAGGTGGGGATTGAACCCCAGTAACCAGCAACCCTCCGATTGCTGACACGGCCACTCTACCAACTTCGCCACGCCGTCCCCCCCATTTGTGTACATAATAAAGACACAAATGAACCTCCATACTTTTTACAATGTATGGTACTTTCTTTGCATCCTTTCAGACTCAGTCTGACTGTAAACAAATGAAACATAACTCAGGATATCAAATAATTCATTGTATTGCAAATGTTGAGGCACAGTACATGAAATCAAGTACAGTATGTGTCGAGTTTACATTGCAATAAGCCTGATTGTAGACCAAATATAAAAATATTATAGTTTAGGAATTAAAAGGAGGCTTGTAAACAAAAAATGTAACAGTAACAAATGTGTAAAGTAAGAGTTGCCAAATGTAAACTTTGTAAGTGTGGTGCACACTTACAGCACGGCCATTTGTTTGTCTGCCTACTTGGGCGAGGTGGCGTCCTTTAAATACGCGATGATGTCTTCTCTCTCTTTTTTCTTGCGCAGACCGCTGAATATCATCTTGGTACCGGGAATGTATTTCTTTGGGTTTTCAAGGTAGACCATCAGGGTGTCTTCACCCCACACGATACCTAGAGCAGAGGGAAAAACCACATTAAGTCCAACTAAGCTCGACTGAAAAAATAACTCCAATGGTGACTGGAGTGTATGAAAAAGACGTTCTACATTGCGGCTCCGCACCTTTGTCCTTGTTGGCCTGCGTGTAAGTGAAGCCGGGGGCTTGTCCGGTCTTCCTCCCGAACAGGCCCCACAGATTGGGCCCCGTTTTGTGTTTGCCACCTTCCTCCACGGTGTGACACTGGGAACATTTCAAAACGAACACCTTCTTGCCTTTGCTGACGTCTCCCATGGCCGGTGTTCAGCTGGACGCAGACAGGAAGTTACGTCAGAGACAAGGCGTTGGGACATCAGAATCAGAATCAGAAATACTTTATTAATCCCTGAGGGGAAATTAATTAATTTTCAGCACAATCCCATTCAAGATCAGACAAACATTACAGGGAGACAGAACAGGATCGCTGACGGGTCTGCCAACTTCCGGCGCCCCTTACAAAAAAAGTGAGAAACTGGTAAAAAAAATTCAGTCTAAGCCTGGGCCCCTGGAGAGGGGCCAGACTGAGGCCAAGGGAAAAAAACCTCATAGTCATAGTACACATAAGCATGTGTATAAAAGGGAAACATCAACATCAAAGAACACACAGGACATTAAAGACATTAAAGGCCTACTGAAAGCCACTACTACCGACCACGCAGTCTGATAGTTTTTATATCAATGATGAAATCTTAACATTGCAACACATGCCAATACGGCCGGGTTAACTTATAAAGTGCAATTTTAAATTTCCAGCTAAACTTCCGGTTGAAAACGTCTATGTATGATGACGTATGCGCGTGACGTCAATCGTTGAAACGGAAGTATTCGGACACATTGTATCCAATACAAAAAGCTCGGTTTTCATCGCAAAATTCCACAGTATTCTGGACATCTGTGTTGGTGAATCTTTTGCGATTTGTTTGATGAACAATGAAGACTGCAAAGAAGAAAGCTTTAGGTGGGATCGGTGTATTAGCGGCTGGCTGCAGCAACACAACCAGGAGGACTTTGACTTGGATAGCAGACGCGCTATCCGACGCTAGCCGCCGACCGCATCTATGATCGGGTGAAGTCCTTCGTCGCTCCGTCGATCGCTGGAACGCAGGTGAGCACGGGTGTTGATGAGCAGATGAGGGCTGGCTGGCGTAGGTGGATAGCTAATGTTTTTAGCATAGCTCTGTAAGGTCCCGTTGCTAAGTTAGCTTCAATGGCGTCATTAGCAACAGCATTGTTAAGCTTCGCCAGGCTGGAAAGCATTAACCGTGTAGTTACATGTACATGGTTTAATAGTATTGTTGATTTTCTGTCTATCCTTCCAGTCAGGGGTTTATTTCTTTTGTTTCTATCTGCAGTTAAGCCCGATGCTATCACATTAGCTCTGTAGCTAAAGTGCTTCACCGATGTATTGTCGTGGAGATAAAAGTCACTGTGAATGTCCATTTCGCGTTCTCGACTCTCATTTTCAAGAGGATATAGTATCCGAGGTGGTTTAAAATACAAATCCGTGATCCACAATAGAAAAAGGAGAAAGTGTGGAATCCAATGAGCCCTTTTACCTAAGTTACGGTCAGAGCGAAAAAAGATACGTCCTGCACTGCACTCTAGTCCTTCACTCTCACGTTCCTCATCCACGAAGCTTTCATCCTGGCTCAAATTAATGGGGTAATCGTCGCTTTCTCAGTTCGAATCGCTCTCGCTGCTGGTGTAAACAATGTGTAGATGTGAGGAGCCTTTCAACCTGTGACGTCACGCTACTTCCGGTACAGGCAAGGCTTTTTTTTATATCAGCGACCAAAAGTTGGGAACTTTATCGTCGATGTTCTCTACTAAATCCTTTCAGCAAAAATATGGCAATATCGCGAAATGATCAAGTATGACACATAGAATGGATCTGCTATCCCCGTTTAAATTTAAAAAAAAATCATTTCAGTAGGCCTTTAAAAGAGCAAAGCATGGCTAAGGCCCTGTCTACACTAAGCCGGATAACACCTTAAACGAATAATTATTTAGCCTAAGCCCCGTTTCAGCCACACTAAACCATCGTTTAAGATTCCCCTCCTTGGATATTTTTTTTACACGGGTAAGTGCGCCGTGTATTTCTTGAATTTCCGGCTTTTAGCTTTGTATGGACTCATTGATCGTTTACAAACTAAGTTCGGAGAGGAAGTGACAGCCGGAGCTAACCACTGGAAAGATGGAGGCGAGTCATCCAGATATGCCCGCGTTTCTCCTTCTTCTACATGTACAGACGCTTGTGGAAATCACACATGAATAACTTAAGAGAAAGCGAATTGCAGCTATTTGGGATACAACACATCTCAGACGGCAAGAGAACTTTCGAATGTCCAGGTCAGCTGTGATTCTACTTACCGAAAAACTTTGTCCATTTGTCGAAGGAGAGACAACGAGAATGCGGGCTCCCATGGATGTGATAAAAAAAGGTAGCGTTTGCTTTGTATTACCTGGCTGTCGAGGAAAACATTGAAAGCATTTGGACTGTCAAAGCAGACTGTATCAGTTATTGTCCGCCATGTATGTCGTGGACTCAACGTCTAGGTTCAGAGCATATAAAGTCACAAAAAACGAATGGACGATGAAGGTGAAGACAAAAGAGTGAGGAGTGTCCTGACCAGATATATAGATCCCTAGTTTGATTGATGTAAAATGTTCTTTATCACATTGTTTACGTGTGATGGCTCAGGTGTGATTCACTACAATAGGGCCCCACAGCACACAAGATTCCAGTTAATTGAATTACCACAACACTGGATATTGTTCAGATAAGTTACATTTAATTTAGGAACTTGCACACAAAGCAACACTGGAGGTGACTCTGACGTGCGGATTTTCCGCGCATGCGGAATAGGTCGCATTGCAGGGCGGACTGAGGGGGTCTTAAACCAGTGTTTTTCAACCTTTTTTGAGCCAAGGCACATTTTTTCATTGAAAAAATCGGAGGCACCCCACCAGCAGAGCTCATTAAAAAATTAAACTCAGCAGCCGATATTGACAATAAAATGTTGTTGTCGCAATTGTTGGATATGACTTGAAAGCATAACCAAGCATGCATCAGTATAGCTCTTGTCTCAAAGTAAGTGTACTGTCACGACCTGTCACATCACGCCGTTTGTTTTTGCTGTTTTCCTGTGTGTAGTGTTTTAATTCTTGTCTTGCGCTCCTATTTTGGAGGCTTTTTCTCTTTATTTGGTATTTGCCTGTAGCAGTTTCATGTCTTCCTTGACCGCTATTCCCCACACCTGCTTTGTTTTAGCAATCAATAATATTTCAGTTGTTTTTATCCTTCTTTGTGGGGACATTGTTGATTGTCATGTCATGTTTGGATGTAATCCAATCCAATCCAATCCACTTTATTTGTATAGCAATCCAATCCACTTTATTTGTATAGCAAACAACAGAAATGTTTCCAAAGTGCTGCACAACCATATTAAAAACAATATTCAAATATTATCCTTAGCTCCACCAATGACTGAATAAAAACAAAAAATAAATAAATATAAAACCACTATATAAACAATATAAAAATAAATAGGATTAAAAACGATTTTAAAGGGTAAAACCAATTAAAACAATAAATAGAAATCAAAATTTTAAAAACAACGAGGATCACACAACTCACGTAGTGTTAAAAGCCAAAGAATAAAAGTGGGTCTTAAGACGAGACTTAAAACACTCCACTGTGGGAGCAGTTCGAACATGGAGGGGCAGAGTGTTCCAGAGCTCAGGGCCGACCACAGAGAAGGCCCCTGGTTTTAAGTCTCGTTTTGGGCACCATGAGCTGGAGCTGGCTCTCGGAACTCAGACCGCAGGAATGTAAATTTGGATGAGGTCCGAGATATAATGAGGTGCCAGTCCATGTAAAGCCTTAAAAGCAAACAGCAAGGTTTTAAAATCAATTCTAAAATAAACAGGGAGCCAGTGCAAACTCTCAAGGATGTACTTTGTGGACGCCGTCTCTGCTCCACAGTAAGTCTTTGCTGTCGTCCAGCATTCTGTTTTTGTTTACTTTGTAGCCAGTTCAGTTTTAGTTTCATTCTGCATATCCTTCCCTAAGCTTCGATGCCTTTTCTTAGGGGCACTCACCTTTTGTTTATTTTTAGTTTAAGCATTAGATACCTTTTTACCTGCATGCTGCCTCCCGCTGTTTCTGACATCTACAAAGCAATTAGCTACCTGCTGCCACCTACTGATATGGATTGATTGATTGAGACTTTAATTAGTAGATTGCACAGTACAGTACACATTCCGTACAATTGACCACTAAATGGTAACACCCGAATACGTTTTTCAACTTGTTTAAGTTGGGGTCCACGTTAATCAATTCATGGTACAAATATATACTATCAGCATAATACAGTCATCACACAAGTTAATCTTTAGAGTATATACATGGAATTATTTACATTATTTACAATCCGGGGGGTTGGAAGTGGAGGGGGTTGGGGCGGGGGGGTTAGGTTTGGTTGATATCAGCACTTCAGTCATCAACAATTATATCATCTGAGAAATGGACATTGTAACAGTGTAGGTCTGACTTGGTAGGATATGTACAGCGAGCAGTGAACATAGTGAGCTCAGAAAGCATAAGAACAAGTATATACATTTGATTATTTACATTTGATTATTTACAATCCGGGGAGGTGGGATGTGGTGGGGGGAGGGTGTTAGTTTAGGGTTGTAGCTGTCTGAAGGTGTTCTTTAAGTGCGGTTTTGAAGGAGGATAGAGATGCACTTTCTTTTACACCTGTTGGGAGTGCATTCCATATTGATGTGGCATAGAAAGAGAATGAGTTAAGACCATTGTTAGAACGGAATCTGGGTTTGACGTGGTTTGTGGAGCTCCCCCTGGTGTTGTGGTTATGGCGGTCATTTACGTTAAGGAAGTAGTTTGACATGTACTTCGGTATCAGGGAGGTGTAGCGGATTTTATAGACTAGGCTCAGTGCAAGTTGTTTTACTCTGTCCTCCACCCTGAGAAGTGGGTAGGAGTGAGGTGTGATCTGGGGTGGAGGTCTAGAAGTAACCTGGCTAGCTTGTTCTGGGATGTTTGGAGTCTAGATTTGAGGGTTTTGGAGGTGCAGGGGTACCAGGAGGTGCATGCATAATCGAAAAAGGGTTGAATGAGAGTTCCCGCTAGAATCTTCATGGTGCTTTTGTTGACCAGAGAGGAGATTCTGTAGAGAAATCTCGTTCGTTAGTTGACATTGCCTCCCGCTGTTTCCGACATCTACAAAGCAATTAGCTACCTGCTGCCACCTACTGATATGGAAGAGTATAACGTGGTAAATCTGTCGATCTCCAGACAGTACAGACACTCAACACAGGCACATTATTTGCGGATTATAATTACTGGTTTGCAAAAAATATTTTTAGTCTTAGACTTAGACAAACTTTAATGATCCACAAGGGAACTTGTTCAACACAGTAGCTCAGTTACAATGATGGAAAGTGTAAGGATGGAAAGGACAATGCAGGTATAAATAGACTAAAAAAGCTATATATAAAAATAAAAAAATCTAACATATATACGAATATATACATAATATGTGTACAGAATAATTTATATACAGATATATTATATTATGTCTATAACATATATACGATAAAAAAGGTGAAATGAGATCATCTCCCACGGCACACCAGACTGTATCTGACGGTACACTAGTGTGCCGCGGCACAGTGGTTGAAAAACACTGTCTTAAACGACCATTGTGTGTGTGTGTGTGTGTGTGTGTGTGTGTGTGTGTGTGTGTGTACAAGGATAAGGTTAGGTGGGATTTACCCTGGATAACATTAGCCGGCTTAGTGCAGAAGGGGTCTAAGTTGTGAAATCAAGCAGAACTGTTCGTTATACATGTGGGCGAGCTCACACGGCTACTGTAACACATTGTTGACAAAAAATCTCTTCCGCCTGTACATTATTACTTAGTGATTCAGTAAACACAAGTAAGAATCCTTACCTTTCGGGGTGTAAAGGTAGGCTCGTACAAAAGCGGTGCCACCCTTTTTCCAAGTGAAGTTAGGCTTGTTTCACTTATCCAACTCTTGAAAACTAAAGTGTCGGGTTTCAGGAAGGTGTGTCTTGTCTGCTCGAGTCATCTCAGACAGGTGAGTTTACTATCAACATTCCCCGACACTTTTCATCATTTATTCAGAATGTCGGATTATTTATGCACATACTATGTGGAACATAATAATGTGGACGTAATCGTAAATTAACTTTTTTTTTTTTTAAATAGGAAGAGCGAGCAAGAGTGGGATCATTTCCGCATAATTGTGACGTCACGACCGCTCCCGCTGTCGTTAAGGCGCTATCTCGCTAGCTTTATCCATTTAAACACTTTGTTGACATTATTCGTTCTTGTGTTGGATTGTCATGAATGCACATATGTGCCCACAGGTATCAGGCAAAATATAATGATGTGGATGTGATCGCACGTAATGTATTATTTAAAAATAGGACGTGCGAGCAAGAGTGGGATCGCTTCCGCATAATTGTGACGTCACGACCACCCCCCTGTCGTTAACGTGCAATGTAACTAGCTTTATCATTTTAAACAGTTTGTTGACATTGTTATTTCAAGTATGGTGATTGTTTACACACAAATGCCAAGTGTAATATAATCATGTGTATGTAATCCCACGTGGTCTATGTTTAAAATAGGAAGAGCTTCCGCACAATTGTGACGTCACGACCACCGACGTTGTCGTCTCGCTAGTTTTATCTTTTTAAACAATTGTATTTATTTATTTAAGAAAATACATTTATTTACCTTCCAATTACAGTGCAATTGTAAATATTTCTACAGTAATAAGGAATACAAGTTGTATCCTTTTAAATGGTTGCTGACATTATTTATATATAATTCAATTATACACTGTATAGTTGAATTATTTGTAACAATGGCGTTATAATTTCTGGTATTAAGTGATTATTTATTTAAATATATTTTAAATGTAAAATATTATCATGTCATATGCCACGCCCACGCGACTCACCCCACGTTAATCTCTTTCAGATCGGAGGAGTCATAGTAGTGCCTGTGGTCAAGGCTCATATCGTTCAGTTTCGCTCCCACACCAACGGCACAACATCATTTTTACTTCATAAAATAGATTTACTGGTAGTAAGTAAGATACCAAAAGTTCGGAAATTGACACCTAGCCCATTTTGTGTAATCGGTGTTGAAAGCCGGTACTATTTTTCAGTGAGGCGCAGTGATATCTAGTGGGGAGTGGCGCGGTTTTGGTCACATGGACCAATCAGGTAGCAGCTTTATTCTAACAACATACCTGCTATGGCGACGACAACATCCGAGAGTGAAGAGGAACGAAAGACCTCAAAAGTTAGAAAAAAAGTGCGTAAAGAGGAAAATAAAAGATGCTGTATGCATCTTTCATCTGTGAACAATGAGGACGTCCAGCACTTCACTCGGACACGGTGGGACACATACAGAAACTATTTAAAACAGTGGCTTTGTCTGCAAGACCAGAACAAGCATCTGGCAGAAATCTATAAACATTGCTCGGATGTAGATTTTGACGCTATTCCTGACGACGCTGGGTTTCACGCAAAATGCTACCGACGTTTTACAGATAAATCTGCATTGTTTTATGCCGAGAAAAGGACCGCACGGGCGGTGGGAGAACCATCTGCAGCCGCAGGTCAGTCAGCAGGCACGTCTGAAACTCCCCGAAAGAAACTTCGATCTCGTTCAGGTTTGCCCGTTGCTTCTGCCGGCCCCGTCCTGCCAGCCATCTGTATAATTTGTCAAAAAGTGGAAAAGTACACTCGTGTGGGAGGAAAACGCCAGAGGGATCAACTCACACAAGCAGAAACCGTGTCGGCAGGTATGTGACACACACACACACACACACACACACACACACACACACACACACACACACACACACACACACACACACACACACACACACACACACACACACACACACACACACACACACACACACACGTGTGTGAATCTATAGTAATAATGTTACAGTACATAGCGTAGGATTGAAAGAATGTGTTGTTACTTTGTAATAACCAAATGGACCATTTATACACTGTCAGAGTTAAGGGGAGACCTTGGAATTTAAAAGTTTGAGAACCACTGGCCTAGAAAAGGAAGCCCCACCCATCCCCCCATATACCTTCACACCACAGCCCCAATCTCTCTCTCCCCCCCCCACACACACACACACACACACACACACCCCTGGACTGATTTACACATCACAACCCCCACCCCTCCCCCCGCACACCTTCACACCTCACCCCTCATCCCTGAACTGACTGAACTGTGACCACTACCCACATCCCTGCTGTGACTTCATGTCACCTCCACTGCTGCTACAATAATTGAAGAATGCATAGTGCACTTTATACATCATCATTGTCATATCATCCATTATCATCTTCACTGTGAACTGAATGTGCAATACTGCTTCTGTCTACTCATGCCCACTATAGATCTGTTGTAAGATCCACACTTTAATTTACTTTATCTTATTTCTTTATTTTTGTTTCTTATTTTATTTTATTATATTTATTAGTATTAAACATCCTTAGCATTTACATTTTTAGTAAGTTTATTGTAAGTGTGCAATATAGTTTAAGTTTATTCTTGTTTAATTTTTATATTCTGTGATTCTTTATTTAGCTTAAGTTTATATTTATATTTATATTTTGTGAATTTGCAAGGGGGACCAGCAAAATAAGCTTTTCATTGTGCAGTGTGACTGTCTGTTTATCTGTGCATATGACAATAGATATCTTGAATCTTGGAATGTTTAGCTGGGAGTTCAGCAGCTCACATCACAGAGTCGTAAATCACAGGGTCATAAATACCTCTCCAACCCCCCACTCAAGACACACACACACACACACACACTTTTTTACTTGTAAATCTCTGATTTTGCCAATAAAGCTTATTCTAATTATTTTTCTTTTAAAGGCCAGTTGCTGAAGGCAGCTGAGATTAAGAAAGATGCTGCCATTCTTCTGCACATCAACGACAAAGACTGTGTTGCTATAGAGGTCCGGTACCATAGGACCTGTTACAGACAGTACACCAGGTTCTTGTCACTGTCTACAGCAACGCACACTGCAACCAGAGATGAAGAAATGTGAGTAATTACACTGTACTGTCATTTTGCTCACATTTAAAAAGTAAAAAAAATTTCAACAACATGCAGCTTATATTTAGTTTTGCTTAAGATACAGCTTTGAAAGCATGACTCTTTGCACATGTTAAGTGTGTGTGTGTGTGTGTGTTTTCAGACAACCCTTTGCTGACAGCTACAACCTCTTCTGTGACCAAGTGATCCGTCAAAGGATTATAATTGACAAAGAGGTGCTGAGAATGGACAAGCTAAGGAAGTTGTTCGTGGACACCGTTAAGAAGCACGAAGATCTTGATGCTTCAGGCTACAGGTAACTGAAACAAAAATAATAAAATATTCATACTGAAAAGTTTATTATTTATAGATTTAGTCTCTCCCCATAAAGGCTATGAGAGTATGTTTAAAGTAATTTGATTATCATTGATGTGTGTGTGTGTGTGTGTGTGTGTGTGTGTGTGTGTGTGTGTGTGTGTGTGTGTCTGTGTCTGTGTCTGTGTGTCTGTGTGTAATGTGCTCATATTTCCCTTTAACTTTATGTTTCAGGAGGGATAAACTGAAAAGAAGGTTGGTCCGTGATTTCCCCCAGCTGGTTTTCCACTGCCCTCCCCAGCGCAACGTCTCTGAAATGGTTTTTGTGGAAAAAGTTTCTATCTAATGGGACCAACAAAGCAGCACTGGCAGAATTCCTCTTTGTTGCATGGCGAGATGCTGATCTCACCATTTTGGGCAGGGACTTCAGCTTGTACATAGCACATGGAGAACTGTGTCACTGTGTTACTGTGAAAGAGGGTTCACAAACTGTCAGTGCTGTTCACGAACTGACATGTGACCATGAGGAATGTGACACTAGGGTGTTTTTACATGCACAGCATGCTGCACAAGAACATCAAACTGTTGTCATCAAAAGCCCTGACACTGATGTGGCAGTGATTGCTGTAAGTCTTCAAAGAGCTTTACAGTGTAGCTTGTATTTTTTCACGGGAGTAGGCAACAGAACGAGGATCATAGACGTGGCTAAGGTGGCAGCAGCTCTTGGCAACAGTGTTTGTTCTGCACTCATTGGCATCCATACCTTCACAGGTTGTGACTCGACCAGTGCCTTTCATGGCAAGGGCAAAAGGAAGACATTTTCTCTTGCTTGTCAGAAAGACGAATACCTGACTGCGTTCTCAAATCTGGGCAGCAGTTTTAACCTTGACCAGTCTACGTTCAAAACACTGAGCAAATATGTGTGCCACCTGTATGGACAGGCATCTGCCAAAGACGTGAACGATGCAAGATACAAAGCATTCTGTATGGCATCGTCAGCTTTGCCAGAACTGTCCATTCCCCCAACAAGTGATGCCCTCCACCAACACTGCAAAAGGGCAAACTACCAAGCAGCAGTAATGCGACATTCCCTGACTGGTATGATGTGTGCCCCTTCACCCATTGGCAATGGATGGTACATTGAGGATGGGGAGTTAACAGTAAGATGGATGACTAGAAATCCTGCCCCAGATAGTGTGCTGCAGGTAGTCCACTGTGGTTGCAAGACAAGCAAATGTGAAACAGAAAGATGTTCATGTATGTCTGCAAAAATGTCTTGTACTGATTTATGTCACTGCCAGAACTGTGGAAATGTTTCAAAGGAAACAGAAGAAAGAGGTGCATGGGATGATGACACAGATGAAAGTGATATTGATGAGTAATTACGCACCATGTCACCATGTAAAATTTGCCACTTTTGTTTCTTTATCAAGATGTTTGATTATCGAGATGCCACACTGCCATTTTAACGGTAAAGCTTAAATAATGTCTGTATTACCTTTTTTTTCAAATTTGTTTTGGTCTTTTGTGTGTGTTTGTGTGTGTGTGTGGGGGGGGGGGGGGGGTATAAATGACACATGCTGTGAAACAATTTGCTACTTTAATAAATATTTATCATATTTTATACCAATTTGGGCCTTTACTGCATCTATTTTAATCTTGTCCATTTTTGCCTTATTCCAGTTTTGGGGTGCATGGTAATATTTTGCTAGATTTTAAGCCACTTTTGGCCACGGTGTGTTACTTCTTTTGTACCTTTGATTACATAGAAGGTTGTGACATTTTTTTAATGTATGATACATAAGCTTTTAGCTAAATTTAATAAGTGTGTGCTTCATTGTGCTGGGGCAAATCACTTCAGTTGAATCGTTTTTTAAGAAATTTGCTACATTTCATGATCTAAATTCACATATGAGTATACTAAGGCACCAATATTTGTTTCAGATGTTAGGTATATGTATTTATGATATTTGAGAAAGATTTTGTGTTGCCAAAATGAATAAGACATATTTTACAAGCCAAAACTGCAGCACAAGATTTTCGTTTTTTGTGATTTACCTCTATATACATTTCTGGCTTGTGACAAAATTTGGCTAGGTATCATGTTCTGAACTTTTAACCCAAAGTCCAGAAGGGTATTATCTATGCAAAAATGCATTGAACAAGTTGTGCTTAGACGTGGGAGCGAAATTCATTTTCTAGGCACTTTTTCTCATGTCAGCTCACCGTCTATAGGGAGGAACTATTTTCCCCCGGAACTTTAGTTTAACTAACAACAACATGACACAAAACAAACACCATCTTTCAGATTAATATGAACATGAAAAGGAACAAAATGTTCTCTAGATTTTTCACAAATATTTTCAAACAATAACCAAGACGTTAAAAAACAAAACTACTACAAAAAGAAAGGAAATTAAAAAGTAAATGCAAAATACTATACTTTTTTTTAATTGTCTTTGATTAAAATGGGTTTTTATAATGTTCTTTATAATATGGGAGGTTTCATGACATTTTTGTTTTTGTTTGTCATCACTAGTGAGCTATGCAATATTTTAAAATTTCCAAAAAAAAAAAAAAAAAGTTTTATGGGACATTACTCTGAATTTGGGAATATATAGTTTTCGTAGAAGACATAAAAGTTTAATAACACTCTCTAAGTCTTCATGAAAATGATATTGCCATAGTGAGTAATCATAGCTGGCAGTCGAGGAAGCACTTCCGCTTAGTTGTGACGTCACCAACTTGTTTGAGAGAAGCTATCCCGACGCAGTATAGTTCTGTAATAATACTCCTTGAAATGATCCAAAGGACCACAAAGTACAGACACCGTCTCTAAGAAGAAGCTGCTAACTTTCGACAAAGCATCAACACGCACGTTGAGGTGATTTTTAAAGCCGATATCTTTATTTGTCGCATGCTAACATGAAATGATTAACGTGGACCCCGACTTAAACACGTTGAAAAACTTATTCGAGTGTTACCATTTAGTGGTCAATTGTACGGAATATTTACTGTACTATGCAATCTACTAATACAACTTTCAATCAATCAATAAATCAATCAATCAATCAATCAAAAAAAGTTGCAAATGGCGACCTAGTATCTTTTGGCTAAACTGTATTAATTCCACTGACCAACAGAGGGCAGCAAAGCAAGCACACGTTCCTCGTTTATTGCTGGTAATTGGTTGTGGGCCTGGCTGTGGTAAATGACTTCCTGCAAAGTAGGAATTATTCATTCATATTTTGATAGCCAGGGCATTAAAAAATGGTTTCAACAATATGAGAGCCCCTGGACATTAAATAACACCCACAAAGTCACCTTTACACTCGTTTGAGGCATAATAATAGAAAATAAGGCATATACTGTACTGACTTTAGCAGCCATTGTTTCATCTCATGTAGTGTTGACATTTGTGTTAATTTAGCACATTTTGGCTAATCCGTGTCATTTTTGCAAATGGAATTTGCCTCTGAGCGGCACACAAACGCGTATGTCAAGTGTCTTATCAAATGTTTGTTTCCTGTGTAGATGAAGCAGGAACAGCAATGTATCAACTTTTTATTGCTAAAACGGCACAAACGCCGTCCTCCCACGGAGCTCAGAGTTACTTCCTGTTCCTGTCTACGTCACTAAGCCTTCTGGGTAAAGTAGTTTACAAACATTTAGCACGACACCTCACTTCCTATAATACATGTGTTTACATATGTGTTTATTCTTTATTTATCCGGGTTGAGACGATTAAGAACAGGTTAAAATTTCCAATGCCGACCTTGCAAAAGAGGCCACATTTTCATATTAGAGATGTTAGAGTGTGATGATAATCTCTCATTGTCTCTCATTTATTTTTATAGATGGCTCTCATCAGTTGGCAAATGTGTTGGAACATAAATGAACGTTTAAGATAGACAAACACTTTTCAAGCGTAAAACAAACAGAGAAATTCTGCAACTGATGGATGACTCTTTCTGTAGTGATAGTTATTACTGTCGCCAGTTATAATTATAACTATTATTAATTACAAATATTTAAAACATTTCTGAATATGTGCTTTTACTGCCATGTACTTTTAAGTGTGCGGTATAAAAGGAGTAAAACATCTGTTAGAATAATTTTATCTAAGTTATCACAAAAACTTTGTGTTGAAATGAGTTCCCAGCGAGAAGACCAAAAGCTGTCTTTGAACCTACCAAGAAGAAGGCTTGTAAAACTCCACTGTGTAGGGGGAAGCAACATGAAGGTGTTCTGTTTTCTTTCATGTATTGTAATCAACAGAAAGATATTGTAGTGTCTGTGCGTCTCTCCTCATATTGAGCCAAATTTAATTCGGTCTCTGTTTAATTCCTTGCTTCTTGTCTCGTTTAATAGATGTCATCAGTGTTTGAAACTGACAACATCAATATTTTTTTTCAATATTTTCTGCAATCCTGTGCTTGAGTTCACAAGGAACACTTAAAAAAGGCTTTTAACAAATTCATAAAATCACAAGGGGATTGATTTAATGTTGTTCAAAAAAATAAACTTTAAAACATCGCAACTTTTGTTGTTTATTCAGGCATTTTAGGCCGCGATAATCACTTTTTATGCTTAATTTACCTTATATCTGTTTTTTCCCCTCAAAACTCGGCAGTGCACATTATAACCCGGTGCGCCTAATGTACGGAATAATTCTGGTTTTGTTTACCGACCTCAGAGCAATTTTATTTGGTACATGGTGTAATGATAAGTGTGACCAGTAGATGGCAGTCAAACATAAGAGATACGTGTAGAATGCAGTATGATGGCAATATGACTCAGGTAAACAACACCAACATTTTATATGTTCCATTGGAAATATAGAACATTACACACGGCGCTCAAAAATCTATCAAAATGTTTTAGTACGACTTTGGTAAGCTATGAAGCCACACCGCTTGAAGTATTGCCGGCGCATTAAACATACGAGTATTATATGTATATATAGTTTTTTTTTTTTTTTTAAATTTCTATTTACTGTTTTGATTGGTTTTACCCTTTAAAATCGTTTTTAATCATATTTATTTGTATATTGTTTTTATATTTAATTATTTTTTGTTTTTATTCAGTCATTGGTGGAGCTAAGGATAATATTTGAATATTGTTTTTAATATTGTCGTGCAGCACTTTGGAAACATTCTTGTTGTTTAAATGTGCTATATAAATAAAGTGGATTGGATTATTATGGTGTGTGTATAAGGTAAGACATATTATCTGGCGTTTTGTTTCGTAATATTATGCAAAAGCAACTTTTTTTTTACCTTCTGGTACCTGCTGATCTGTATTTTGGGATCTTAGTCCTAAAAATTTGCCCGCATCCGCCTTTGTAGTCCGTGCCGATACCATAGTCGATAAGCTTCTTCTTTTTCTCTATCTTCTTGTTATGGGACATTCATCCTCCGCTTTTGCCATTTCTAATATAAAGTAGTGTAAAGTTGTTACTTATATCTGTCAGTAAACTCGCCATGAAATCGCTAAAACATACCGGTGTAGTGAGTTTACATTATTCACCCAAGGAACTTTAGTTATTAGAGAGTTCCGGTCGGACGTTTTTTCACGGGACACATTTCCGGCCTTGTGGTTGTTACCGGATGAGGAGATGCTGCTCCATTTAGAAAAAAAAATAAAAATAAAAAAATCACTCCTTTAATGCGCCCTATAATCCGGTGCGCCTTAAATATGAAAAAAGATCGGAAATAGACCTATGGTCTGGAAAATACGGTAAGACAAAATGACGTAATATATGCCATCATTTTGTCTTTGGGCCTTCATTTATTGCCATGTACCAAAAACAGCAACCCACACCACTGATTTGACATATTTTATTCACATTGCTACAATTTCTGTCACAATAGACACAACTTGATGGACATTTACTTTGTCCTCATCATGATGCTACAATCCTGCATAGGTTTACATAATTGCTTGGAGTGTCTTTATTTGCGTCTCCATTTCTTCCAAGCGAGTCATTAAGTAAAAATCTTCAGACCTACAGAAAAGAAAAGAAAAAATAGGTAGTCGATCTTTCTAGTCACATTTTTGTGTTTCATACATTTATACGACAGACATCTGTTAGAATAGCGTAGGCCAGGGGTGTCCAAAGTGCGGCACAATCGTTAGCATTCTAAATGAACATGCTAGCTAATTTTTGCAGGTGTACACCTCAGTAATATTTTGGTACTGGATGGGTGCTAACTAAAGTTAAAGTTAAAGTGCAGGCTGGAATTAAAAAAACGTTCAGGTACACACCTCAGAGTTATATATTTTGGTACTTGACACATGTTACAGTTAGCATTTTATCATGCTAACATCAGCATGCTAGATTTTGTTAGCTAATTTAGCAGGTATATCCCTCAGTCATATATTTTGGTACTTGACACATGTTACTGTTAGCATTTTATCATGCTAACATCGGCATGCTAGATTTTTTTTATAGCTAATTTAGCAGGTATATCCCTCAGAGTCATATATTTTGGTACTTGACACATGTTACAGTTAGCATTTTATCATGCTAACATCAGCATGCTAGATTTTTTTTAGCTTTTAGCAGGTATACCCCTCAGAGTCATATATTTTGGTACTTGACACATGTTACAGTTAGCATTTTATCATGCTAACATCGGCATGCTAGATTTTTTTTAGCTAATTTAGCACTTATACCCCTCAGAGTCATATATTTTGGTACTTGACACATGTTACAGTTAGCATTTTATCATGGTAACATCAGCATGCTAGATTTTTTAAACTAATATAGCAGGTACACCCCTCAGAGTCATATATTTTGGTACTTGACACATGTTACAGTTAGCATTTTATCATGGTAACATCAGCATACTAGATTTTGTTTAGCTAATTTAGCACTTATACCCCTCAGAGTCATATATTTTGGTACTTGACACATGTTACAGTTAGCATTTTATCATGGTAACATCAGCATGCTAGATTTTTTTTTAGCTAATATAGCAGGTACACCCCTCAGAGTCATATATTTTGGTACTTGACACATGTTACAGTTAGCATTTTATCATGCTAACATAAGAATGCTAGATTTTGTTTTAGCTAATTTAGCAGGTATATCCCACAGAGTCAAATAATTTGGTACTTCACACATGTTACAGTTAGCATTTTATCATGGTAACATCAGCATACTAGATTTTGTTTAGCTAATTTAGCACTTATACCCCTCAGAGTCATATATTTTGGTACTTGACACATGTTACAGTTAGCATTTTATCATGGTAACATCAGCATGCTAGATTTTTTTTTAGCTAATATAGCAGGTACACCCCTCAGAGTCATATATTTTGGTACTTGACACATGTTACAGTTAGCATTTTATCATGCTAACATAAGAATGCTAGATTTTGTTTTAGCTAATTTAGCAGGTATATCCCACAGAGTCAAATAATTTGGTACTTCACACATGTTACAGTTAGTATTCTATCATTCTAACATCAGCATGCTGGATTTTTTTAAGCTAATTTAGCAGGTATACCCCTCAGAGTCACATATTTTGGTAATTGACACTTGTTACAGTTAGCATTGTATCATGCTAACATCAGCATGCTATATATATATTTTTTAGCTAATTTAGCAGGTATACCCCTCAGAGTCATATATTTTGGTACTTGACACATGTTACAGTTAGCATTTTATCATGGTAACATCAGCATGCTAGATTTTTTTTTAGCTAATATAGCAGGTACACCCCTCAGAGTCATATTTTGGTACTCGACACATGTTACAGTTAGCATTTTATCATGCTAACATAAGAATGCTAGATTTTGTTTTAGCTAATTTAGCAGGTATATCCCACAGAGTCAAATAATTTGGTACTTCACACATGTTACAGTTAGCATTTTATCATGCTAACATCAGCATGCTAGATTTTTTTTAGCTAATTTAGCAGGTATACCCCTCAGAGTCATATATTTTGGTACTTGACGCATGTTACAGTTAGCATTTTATCATGCTAACATAAGAATGCTAGATTTTTTTTTAGCTAATTTAGCAGGTATATCCCTCAGAAGCATATATTTTGGTACTTGACATATGTTATAGTTAGCATTTTATCATGCTAACATAAGAATGCTATATTTTGTTTTAGCTAATTTAGCAGGTATATCCCACAGAGTCATATATTTTGGTACTTGACACATGTTACAGTTAGCTTTTTATCATGGTAACATCAGCATGCTAGATTTTTTTTTAGCTAATATAGCAGGTACACCCCTCAGAGTCATATATTTTGGTACTTGACACATGTTACAGTTAGCATTTTATCATGCTAACATAAGAATGCTAGATTTTGTTTTAGCTAATTTAGCAGGTGTATCCCACAGAGTCAAATAATTTGGTACTTGACACGTGTTACAGTTAGTATTTTATCATTCTAACATCAGCATGCTGGATTTTTTTAAGCTAATTTAGCAGGTATATCCCTCAGAGTCACATATTTTGGTAATTGACACATGTTACAGTTAGCATTTTATCATGCTAACATAAGAATGCTATATTTTGTTTTAGCTAATTTAGCAGGTATATCCCACAGAGTCAAATAATTTGGTACTTGACACATGTTACAGTTAGCATTTTATCATGCTAACATCAGCATGCTAGTTTTTTTTTTTAAGCTAATTTAGCAGGTATACCCCTCAGAGTCACATATTTTGGTAATTGACACTTGTTACAGTTAGCATTTTATCATGCTAACATCAGCATGCTATATATATATATATTTTTTTATAGCTAATTTAGCATGTATACCCCTCAGAGTCACATATTTTGGTACTTGACACATGTTACAGTTAGTATTCTATCATGCTAACATCAGCATGCCGGATTTTTTTAAGCTAATTTAGCAGGTATACCCCTCAGAGTCACATATTTTGGTAATTGACACATGTTACATTTAGCATTTTATCATGCTAACATAAGAATGCTAGATTTTTTTTAGCTAATTTAGCAGGTATACCTTTCAGAGTCATATATAGTCATATATGTACTTGACACGTTACTTGAGGTGGGAATCCTTGGGCTCCGATTTAGGAGCTCCGATTCGATTAAAAATCGATTATTGATGCATCTTTAATTGAAGTATATTGATGCACTTTTACATGTCTTTTCGTTTCACTAAATCAGTGTTTATCACCGGAGTTGCATTTGTAATAAGAAACAGATCAATTGCCACATTTATTAAATGAATGTGTACTTGCTGCAGTCAGCCACATTTTAGAACTGTCTCCATTACTTTATTTACAATAAATACATCGATTATTGATTATTGACGTTTACTAATTGATTTTATAATCGTCCATGTTCGAATTGCATTGCATCTAAAATCGATTATTTCCCCATTTTGCAGTTAGCATTTTATCATGCTAACATTGGCAGATTTTTTTTGGAGCTAATTCAGCAGGTATACACCTCAGAGTCCTATTTTGGCATTTCATGCTAACTGTAAGCATGCTATTGTTAGCATTTTAGCATAGTACTAGTTTTTAATCTCATTTTGCTCATATTTTCTGTTACTTGACGCGACATGGCCAGCATGCTAACAGTTAGCATTTCAGTTCGGCTTTGACCTTTCAACATTCACACAGAATTTCTACCAAAATTGCATTTTCCAGTTCTTTGAGAAAAAAAAAGTTTTTACTGGTTTTTTGATGGTGAAAACCTGATACTTCTACCATACCTACTGGGACTTATTGTGCAACTTATTGTCTTGTAATTAATGTACATCAGAGCTATTCAAATTTTTCTATTTTTTTGTATTTAGTGTATTAGATTCAGCAACTAGTGTTTGGATCCCAATGTACGCAATATCTGAAGAGCATGGAAAAAAGCATTTCACTGTGGTGTAATCTGCACGTGATGAATAAAACCTTGAACCTTGAACATGGTTTGATCTGTCAATCCGTGGCCCTCAGTTTGGGCTCCCCTGGCGTAGGAGAATAGTTGATACAGAATAATACTGAACATTTTTTGATGGCTATGTCTACAGACGCGCGTGGTTTTATAGTTGCCTACCAGCTCAAGCCTGTTTTCCAAAACTGGGCACGAGCTCGCATCCTTAGAAGCCTCCAGTATGGACTCTTTGGCCACTTCCTCTGGTCTCCAAAACACTCAGCACATTTTGGGCGCTCCTCTCTGGACCTTCCAAACCTTTGTGGCATGTTGGTCTGCGACATGTCGTCCCCGGCGACATTTTCCCGTCCAAAGCGCATGGGCATGTTGACGTGCATGTTGGCGGGTTTAGCGGTGGGAGGGTAGAGCTTGACAATTCTGGGCAGGCCCGTTTTGATGGTCGTTGGGTTCGCGTAGATATTGAAGCTCTCCAAGTCCAAACTCCTCCGTTTGTCACCATTTTGCTGTGGACAACAATATTTAGTTATTTGGATTTGCTTGATACAGGATCGACTCTTTGATTATATATATGTGTGTGTGTGTGTGTGTGTGTGTATTCTGGCAATGCTTACTTAATGGGGACATCGCTCTGTTTACACAGTCACCTTTAGGGGACCTCTGACGGTATGGGGACAAAAAAACAGGTCCCCTAAAGCAGCGGTCCCCAACCTTTTGGTAGCTGCGGACCGGTCAACGCTTGAAAATTGATTTTTTAAATTTTTTTTTTTTTTTTTTTCATAAAGAAATACAATCATGTGTGCTTACGGACTGTATCCCTGCAGACTGTATTGATCTATATTGATATATAATGTATATATTGTGTTTTTTATGTTGATTTAATAACATTTTTTTTTTTAAAAACATTTTTTTATTTTTTATTTCTTGTGCGGCCCGGTACCAATCGGTACCGGTCCGCACACCGGTGGTTGGGGACCACTTCCCTAAAGGGAAACCTTTTTAAATGATAGTCAGATCCATTCTGATCCTTACTGAACCAGTAAGAATGATGAGCACATTACTTCATCAATCCAGAGATTTAAAGACGTGTATGAGCTAACTGGGCAGTGGCCATTTGACCTTTTTTTTAAGTCTCCACAACCTGTAGAAAGGGTGGTCCCCACAAGTGATCATCAAAAACTTGGTGCCCATTCCAAATGATAACCAGTATAGCTGTGTGTGTGTGTGTGTGTGTGTGTGTGTGTGTGTGTGTGTGTGTGTGTGTTCTAGGATTTCTACCCTTCTTGAGACATCAACAAGGAAAAGTACCTTCCATATGAGGACCGGTGAACAAGTTAGGACATAAATCATGGTCCCAATACGGAAAACCATTGCATCTAATAGAGAATGTCTCATTTGCACCCCTGGTGGTGAAATCTATCTAAATGAGGGTGGTCCCAAAAAGGAGGGATTTTTCAAATTGACTGTGTGTCGGTTTTAAAAGTGCTCCCCCTCTGGTCAACATATGTAATAACAAGTGTGTGTAAGAAATTGAAATGCGCACCCTTGGGTGAAAATACATTTTAAAAAATAAATAAATATGTACACAGACATACTGTAATAACAATTACAAACAAAATATTAAAAAAAATAAAAATAAACAAAAAGCAGTCTTTTTCTCACCATGTGTCGACTTCTTTCCTATAAAATTGGGAACAATTTCTCATATTCTTAAGGTTTCTATAATATTGCAATATTTTCTTGCAAAATTATTACTTTTTAATGTAAAATTATTACTTTTTACTGCAAAATTGTGTCATATAAATTCTGACTTTTATCACAATATTGCCAAACATTTTTTTGTTGTCCTTGTAAAATAGTGACATTTTTTGAGTAAAATTATGACTTTTGTCATAATTTTGCCAAGTAAAATTCCAATTATTATTATAATATTGCCAACACTTTTAAGTTTTCTCATAAAACGGTGACTTTTGTCGAGTAAAATTACAACTCTTTTCATCAAATTGCCAACATTTTTTTTTAAATGGTCCTCAGTAGTCACGTACAAATTTGTGTGAAATATGCAAAATTATTGAAATTTGGTCCCCATGAACCATATTAACTCTTTTTCCCCAGGGTCCCCAGTAAGAATGATCAGCACATTACTTCATCAATCCAGAGATTTAAAGACGTGTATGAGCTAACTGGGCAGTGGACATTTGACCTTTTTTTTAAGTCTCCACAACCTGTAGAAAGGGTGGTCCCCACAAGTGATCATCAAAAACTTGGTCCCCATTCCAAATGATAACCAGTATAGCTGTGTGTGTGTATGTGTGTGTTCTAGTATTTCTACCCTTCTTGAGACATCAACAAGGAAAAGTACCTTCCATATGAGGAGCGGTGAACAAGTGATGACATAAATCATGGTCCCAATACGGAAAACCATTGCATCTAATAGAGAATGTCTCATTTGCACCCCTGGTGGTGAAATCTATCTAAATGAGGGTGGTCCCAAAAAGGAGGGATTTTTCAAATTGACTGTGTGTCGGTTTTAAAAGTGCTCCCCCTCTGGTCAACATATGTAATAACAAGTGTGTGTAAGAAATTGAAATGCGCACCCTTGGGTGAAAATTAATTTAAAAAAAATAAATAAATATGTACATAGAGACATGCTGTAATAACAATTACAAACAAAAAATTAAACTAAACAAAAAGCAGTCTTTTTCTCACAATGTGTCGACTTCTTTCCTATAAAATTGGGAACAATTTCTCATATTCTTAAGGTTTCTGTAATGCAATATTTTTTGCAAAATTATTACTTTTTAATGTAAAATTATTACTTTTTACTGCAAAATTGTGTCATATAAAATTCTGACTTTTATCACAATATTGCCAAAATTTTTTTTGTTGTACTTATAAAATAGTGACATTTTTTGAGTAAAATTATGACTTTGGTCATAATTTTGCCAAGTAAAATTCCAATTATTATTATAATATTGCCAACACTTTTAAGTTTTCTCATAAAACGGTGACTTTTGTAGAGTAAAATTACGACTCTTTTCATCAAATTGCCAACATTTTTGACCTCAGTAGTCACGTACAAATTTGTGTGAAATATGCAAAATTATTGAAATTTGGTCCCCATGAACCATATGAACTCTTTTTTCCCCAGGGTCCCCAGTAAGAATGATCAGCACATTACTTCATCAATCCAGAGATTTAAAGACGTGTATGAGGTAACTGGGCAGTGGACATTTGACCTCATTTTTTATGCCTCCACAACCTGTAGAAAGGGTGGTCCCCACAAGTGATCATCAAAAACTTGGTGCCCATTCCAAATGATAACCAGTGTGTGTGTGTGTGTGTGTGTGTGTGTGTGTGTGTGTGTGTGTGTGTGTGTGTGTGTGTGTGTGTGTGTGTGTGTGTGTGTGTGTGTGTGTGTGTACGGTCGCGATCAAAAGTTTACATACACTTGTAAAGAACATAATGTCATGGCTGTCTTGAGTTTCCAAATATTTCTCCAACTCTTATTTTTTTGTGATAGAGTGATTGGAGCACATACTTGATGGTCACAAAAAAACATTCATGAAGTTTGGTTCTTTTATGAATTTATTATGGGTCTACTGAAAATGTGACCAAATCTGCTGGGTCAAAAAAGTATACATACAGCAATGTTAATATTTGGTTACATGTCCCTTGGCAAGTTTCACTGCAATAAGGCACTTTTGGTAGCCATCCACAAGCTTCTGGCAAGCTTCTGGTTTAATTTTTGACCACACTTCTTGACAAAATTGGTGCAGTTCAGCTAAATCTGGTGGTTTTCTGACATGGACCTGTTTCTTCAACATTGTCCACACGTTTAAGTCAGGACTTTGGTAAGGCCATTCTGAAACCTTGATTCTAGCCTCATTTAGCCATTCCTTTACCACTTTTGACGTGTGTTTGGGGTCATTGTCCTGTTGGAACACCCAACTGCGCCCAAGACCCAACCTCCGGGCTGATGATTTTAGGTTGTCTTTAAGAATTTGGAAATAATCCTTCTTTTTCATTGTCCCATTTAAAGCACTAGTTCCATTGGCAGCAAAACAGGCCCAGAGCATAATACTACCACCACCATGCTTGAAGGTATTGTGGCCAACGGCTCAATTTGTGTTTTATCCGACCACAGAACTTTCCTCCAGAAGGTGTTATCTTTGTCCATGTGATGTCAGATGAAACAAAAATGGAGCTGTTTGGCCACAATACCCAGCAATATGTTTGGAGGAGAAAAGGTGAGGCCTTTGATCCCAGGAACACCATTCCCACCGTCAAGCATAGTGGTGGTCGTATTATGCTCTGGGCCTGTTTTGCTGACAATGAAAAAGGAGGATTACCTCCAAATTCTTCAGGACAATCTAAAATCATCAGCCTGGAGGTTGGGTCTCGGGTGCAGTTGGGTGTTCCAACAGGACAATGACCCCAAACACACGTCAAAAGTGGTAAAGGAATGGCTAAATCAGGATACAATTAAGGTTTTAGAATGGCCTTCCCAAAGTCCTGACTTAACGTGTGGACAATGCTGAAGAAACAAGTCCATGTCAGAAAACCAACTAATTAGCTGAACTGCACCAATTTTGTCAAGAGGAGTGGTCAAAAATACAACCAGAAGCTTGTGGATGGCTACCAAAAGCGCCTTATTGCAGTAAAACTTGCCAAGGAACACGTAACCAAATATTAAAACTGCTGTATGTATACTTTTGACCCAGCAGATTTGGTCACATTTTCAGTAGACCCATAATAAATTCATAAAAGAACCAAACTTCATGAATGTTTTTTGTGACCAACAAGTATGTGCTCCAATCACTCTATCACAAAAAAATAAGAGTTGTAGAAATTATTGAAACTCAAGACAGCCATGACATTATGTTCTTTACAAGTGTATGTAAACTTTTGATCGCGACTGTACGTATATATGTATATACTATATGTATACTGTATGCATACATTACATCCAAAATTTAGAAACAATGCTATAACGCATACATTAGCAGCCAAAGGAGGAGCCTTTTATACACGTTATTACTCAATAAATAGAACAGTTATACAAAAAAACATAAATTACTGGGAAACGAATGGGTCGACTTTTTTACACAAAGTACAAAACTCCAGTGAAAAATAAATCGATGTAAGATGTCCGTAAACACAACATTAGGTACAACAAGTATTTGTGTTCACTACTGTTACGGTTATTTAGCTGCAATTATTTACTGAAAGGAATAAAAGTGTAAAACATTAACATTTCTGGCGGCCTATCAATTAATATTTTATTAAACAACATAAGCAGATCTTTATCAATGAACTTTTAGAATAATTATGTTTACAAATCATTGAAACCTTGTATAATAAGCTATTTTTTTCACAGAATTTATTTTCAGATACCTGGTTAAGCTCTGTGGGAGTGAATTATGTTGTGTTTTTTTAGTCGTCCCTCGCCACACGGCGCTTCAATTAATGTTTTTCAAGGCATTTTTGTATGCATATTGTCAGGTTCAAACACTGATGACATCTATTAAACGAGACAAGAAGCAAGGAATTAAACAGAGACAACAATTAAATTTGGCTCAATTGAGGAGAAACTTGTCGACCTGTAACCTCTTACAGTGCCACCCACGCTCTAACAAAAAAAGGTTCACGTCTCCTCTTTTATTTGGATATTCCCTGTTTACATATTAACAGCTGTTTCTGAAGGAATGGGGGGTATGTAAACAGCCATTGTTTTCGGTCACATTAACACAAAAGAAAAAGATGCCTCGGGCTTGGACTGGTCCTGGATCGAGCTTGGGCAGGTCTTTGATCAAAATAGATAACCCCTCCCGTCTCCTTCCATCGTACACAATGGAATTTTACAAGCCTTTCGTTTGGTACAACAAAGACAGCCTCTTGTCTGTTCACTAGGAACTCAGGGACCGGAAAGTTTTTTTGATAATTTACATACAATTTTTCTGACACATATTCTGCCACGTGTTTCCCTAAAGCAGTGGTGTCAAAGTCAAGGCTAACATCAGCATGCTAGATTATCTACGGGCCCTGGGATGATATTTGATTAGTATTACAATCGGCCCGCAGGCCACAGCCGCCTGCTTGCTGTTTTGCACGCACCAATACTCCATCAGTGTTGGCGCTATGAATTTTCCAAATCAAGTCATAAAAATGGGGTCCCACAGTAAATTTTTGGGGTCCCACTTTTTTGTAACTGTTTTAAAAAACAAATGATAAATGTATACATTGTCGTGTTATATCTCACATTCTATATTGTGTTTTGGAAAAAGGTTGTCATAAACGTTGCTTGATTCATTAAAAAAAAAATAAGACAAAAGAAAACACATTTTTATGCATAAGTAAATGTATTCAGTTATAAACATTCTTTCCCTTTCTTCTTTCCTTCATGGATCTAAAATTTACCGCTGCTGGTATTTTTTCCTATATTTTTATTGTAATATTTTCAGAATGTGTTTGTTCTATTTTTGGCCAAAGTAAGACAATGAAAACAATCTGATGTTGTCTTCATTTTGTAGTTTTAATGACATGATTTTAATAGTCCTCCATGTGGCCCCTGAGCTAAAATTTGTTTGACATAAAGTTAGCATAAAAATGGCTAATGGAGTACAAATATCAACAATACAGCAGTGTTGGCCACTAAAGGAGACCAAAGCAATCAGAGCATGCTGTTCAGTGTCGAGGTCACTGATTGGCTCAGACTCAGGAAGCATTACAATATTGGATTCAAAGAGTGTAAAGGTGTTGTTTTATGTTTAAAGGCTCTCGTAATGTTGAAAAACGTCTTAGGAAGGTAGTAAACCCTTTTTTTTATCCTCTAGCCATAAAAAAAATGGATAATTCCTACTTTAATTTATCTCGATCATGTCAGGAACCAATTAACAGCGATAAACGAGGCATTATTGTATATGTACAGTAGGGGTGCTCCAAAAAAAAATCATTTAAATTGACTCATATTTCTAAAGAACGGATAAAAAAAATGAATGAAAAATGATTCTAATGTATTCTTTATTTTAAAGAAACAGAAGTAATTTTTTACGTCATGTCCGTGCTGACTCGCTGCGTGTGTACGTGTAGGTTGGCAGCAAAGAGGAGCTTTTGTCACCTGCAACCCGTTCAGAAAAAGTTTCGCTTTCATTTTCATACCAAATAATAAATCGGTTTGAATGGAGAATGGACTTGTGAGTTGTTTTAAAGATGATCATCTCTAATGTACGGACAGTAAGTACTGTGTCGCTTGGTCAGTTCAGTTCAGTTTCAGTTTATTTGGAACATGCATACAATGTCGTGCATCACATATTTCCGAAAAGGAGTAGGAAGAAGCTGAGCTTATTTAATTCTACCCCTTTACATACCATATACATTGTATCCCATTTCCTTGTTCTCTGTAATAGAACAGTGAATAAATAAGTAATATACCATAGTACAGTGTTTTTCAACCACTGTGCCGCGGCACACCAGTGTACTGTGAGATACAGTCTGGTGTGCCGTGGGAGATTATCTAAATTCACCTATTTGGGTTAAAAATATTTTTTGCAAACCAGTATTTATAGTCTGCAAATGATGTGTTGTTGTTGAGTGTCGGTGCTGTCTAAAGCTCAATAGAGTCACTGTGTAATACTCTTCCATCTCAGTAGGTGGCAGCTAATTGCTTTGTAGATGTCGGAAACAGCGGGAAAAAGGTATCTAATGCTTAAACCAAAAATAAACAAAAGGTGAGTGCCCCTAAGAAAAAGCATCGAAGCTTAGGGAAGGCTTTGCAGAACGAAACTAAAACTGAACTGGATACAAATTAAACAAAAACAGAATGCTGGACGACAGCAAAGACTTACTGCGGAGCAAAGACGGCGTCCGCAATGTACATCCGAACATGACATGACGATCAACAATGTACCCACAAAGAAGGATAAAAACAACTGAAATATTATTGATTGCTAAAACAAAGTAGATGCGGGAAATATCGCTCAAAGGATGAAACTGCTACAGGAAAATACTGATAAAAGAGCGCAAGACAAGAACTAAAACACTACACACAGGAAAACAGCAAAAAACTCATACGGCGTGATGTAACAGGTGGTGACAGTACACCTACTTTGATACAAAGGCTATAGTAATGCATGCTTGGTTATGGTTTAAAGTCATATCCAACAATTGCGACAACGACTTTTTACTGTCAACTGAGTTTCGTTTTTGAGTGTTTTCTGCTGGTGGTGTGCCTCCAGATTTTTTCAACGCAGAAAATGTGCCTTGGCTCAAAAAAGGTGGAAAAACACTGCCATAGTATATATTTTAAAGTTAAAGTACCAATGATTGTCACACACACACACTAGGTGTGGTGAAATTTGTCCTCTGCATTTGACCCATCACCTTGTTCACCCCCTGGGAGGTGAAGGGGAGCAGTGGGCAGCAGCGGTGCCGCGCCCGGGAATCATTTTGGTGATTTAACCCCCAATTCCAACCCTTGATGCTGAGTGCCAAGCAGGGAGGTAATGGGTCCCATTTTTATAGTCTTTGGTATGACTCGACCGGGGTTTATATATGGTATTAATACTATTAAAACTAATATATTATAATATACCTTTTGTTATCACCCTCTTTTTGTGCCTTTGTGTGCATTGTCCTTTACGTCCTTTTCCTTTCCATCCTTTGTAACTGAGCTACTGTGTGGAACAATTTCCCTTGTGGATCATTAAAGTTAGTCTAAGTCTAAGTAAACAAATATTAAATACATAAATAATCTTTATCTAAAAAAAAAAAAAAAAAAGGGTGTTGTTTGAACAATTATGACCACTATATTCATCCTCTTTCTCTTTTATGCCATGGAAAAAAGATGCTGCATCTGCACTTTTATCCAGATTCTCACTAACTTTGAAGGTTTTTTACTTTGCTCCTGTGCCACGCTTATACACTGTATTGTGTTTCTGCAGCATTTGCACAGTTGACAGGATACATGATGATGTTTATAACGCAACTTCCTCCCCAACTTCTAAACTGGGACCGTATTGACCTTCATTTAGGCTGCATTGACCTTTGACATGCACAAATACTCTTCCTTACCTCTTGATGTGTCTGCCTCCTCGCAGCGTGTCGCCCGTGGTCGCCGCTCTGCGGGGCTCTCCCGCCTTGGATCGATTTCCCGCTGACCTTCAGGTCGGACACGGCCGCGCCGCCGCCGAGACCCGCCGCCGTCGCCATCAGGAGCGCTGACAGTAAGATTGTTATCTCCATGTTAACGCCAGCGATCTGTAATTCCCCTCTTAATAAAGTCTCGGGGACGTCACCTGCGAAAGTTATTTAAAGGCGCCACATTCCTGAATGAATACTCACCCGCTCAGTGAAAGACATGCACGGCCTAATTGGGCTGATGAATGGAATCCCTGGCCTTTGTTGACGAGACAACATAAAGACATATCGCCTACTTGACCGGTGAAAAATCTCAATTCACATTTCCATTTCCCATATAAATAAAGGCACACGATCATTGAGTCAAAAAGGTTCACAATGTCTTTTTATTCATATTCTTTTCAAATGTGCTTGTAATCAGACAGTATTTTAGATGGAATTCCACCTATCCATCCATCCATTTTCTACCGCTTATTCCCTTCGGGGACGCGGGGGGCGCTGGAGCCTTTCTCAGCTACAATCGGGCGGAAGGCGGGGTACACCCTGGACAAGTCGCCACCAATTCCATATAATAAACCAAAATAATGTCTGATTACAAGAACATTTGAAAAGCACAAGATCATTTAATAAACTTTAGTTAGTGTGCTCAAAGTAAATATTCCAGTGACGTGCGGTGAGGTTCATGGCTGGTGAGGCACTGACTTCATCACAGTCAGATTTACAAACATATGAACCCTGAAGAGTATCTTATTCACCATTTGATTGGCAGCAGTTAACGGGTTATGTTTAAAAGCTCATACCAGCATTCTTCCCTGCTTGGCACTCAGCATCAAGGGTTGGAATTGGGGGTTAAATCACCAAAAATTATTCCCGGGCGCGGCCACCGCTGCTGCCCACTGCTCCCCTCACCTCCCCTCACCTCCCCAGGGGGTGATCAAGGGGATGGGTCAAATGCAGAGGACAAATTTCATTACACCTAGTGTGTGTGTGACAATCATTGGTACTTTAACTTAACTTTAACTTTATACATACAAACTGTAGCACACAAAAAAGCACATTTAATAAAAAAAAACGTTATTATGGTCTTACCTTTACTTATAAATGAAGTCCATGCGCCGCTGTTGTGCTGGATTAATGCACCCCCGCCGTAGAATGCACCCCCTGACGGGAGTGTTATATCAACTAAAGCCCACACTTAAACTTTCCACGTGCAAGATTGAATCTATTTAAAAAAGTTATTTAATAAGAAGCCAAAAAGTGCAAAAACAATAATGTTCGTGTTGGAGGAGTTGTGAATGAATGAAATATGAAATCCGTGCTGCAGTCTGCAGGTGTACCTAATGTTGTGGCCAGCAGTCATTCACAACTCCTCCAACACGAACATTATTGTTTTTGCACTTTTTGGCTCCTTATTAAATAACTTTTAGATTCAATCTTGCTCGTGGAAAGTTTAAGTGTGGACTTTAGTTGATATAACACTCCCGTCAGGGGGTGCATTAACCGGCACAAGGAGGCGGGATTACTGCGAGCCTCAGCCAGTGCGTCTTCGCAGCAGTTTTATGATTGCTCAGCACAAGAAATACGTTACACACATACAGTTGTTGACAAAATACACTGTACATTATATACCTCAGCTAACTGAACTATGGAAATGTATAATATAATTCATATAGCAATACGGTCTCACTGCACAGCAGGCCAGCAGTTAGCCGAGTCCGCAATCCATGTTGAGGCACAACGCAGTGACGTGCCTCAACTGGCTGCTGATCACGGCAAGTCTCTTCTCAGTATTTGAACGGCAAATGTGAAAATTCAGCGATTTTGAATAAAAATAATCCAAAACCGGTGAAGTTAAATGGAAAATAACTTTATAGTATAATCACTGGATACATATAACAATTTAATTAATTTTTTTTCTTTTTACATTTTTTTTCTTTCCATGATGGCACGTGAGGCCCCGCCTCACCTGCCTCCAGTGACTGCACGTCACTGAAATATTCATATAATTACCTAAATGTAATTAATTATTTACAACAAGTGTTATTAAATGTGTCAATAATACATTGAATGTACAATTTGACTTAGACTTAGATTTAGACTTAGACAAACTTTAATGATCCACAAGGAAAATTGTTCCACATACTAGCTCAGTTACAAAGGATGGAAAGGGTAAGGATGGAAAGGACAATGCAGGTACAAAGTAGATTAAAAATGTACCATAGTAGCAATATAAAATATAACACATATGTAATTGATTGGCAACACTATAATAGTCCCTAGTGTGTGAATGTGAGTGGGAATGTTGTCTGGCAATCTGTGTTGGCCCTGTGATGAGGTGGCGACTTGTCCAGGGTGTACCCCACCTTCCACCCGAATGCAGCTGAGATAAGCTCCAGCACCCCCGCGACCCTGAAAGGGACAAGCGGTAGAAAATGGATGGATGAATGGATGGATGTAATATTTACATATTGTATATACAGTATATAATATATAATAATTATTATGTTTAATTATTGAATTAGTTATTTTAGTATTTAATTAATAATTCAATTATTTCAAAATGTATTATTTTAAATATCTAATTATTTCAATATTTAATCACTGATTAAATTAATAATTTTACAATTTATTCATTTAGCTATTTAATTACTTATGTCGTTATTCGATCAGTAACTCAATTGCTTATTTCAAAATTTATTCATTTAGCTATTTCATTACTTATATAAATATTTGAGAAATAATTACATTTTTTATTTAATCAATTATGGCATGTTTTAATTTAATTCTTGATTATTCCATGAGTTCATCTCAGACCCTGAAAGGAAAAAAGAAAATGGCCAACCTTGAATCGGGAAAGAATGCTGACCTCTTGTGGCCAAATTTAATATAACAACCAAACAAAATATATTACTTCTTTAATTATATATATATATATATATATATATATATATATATATATATATATATATATATAATATATATATATATATATATATATATATATATATATATATATATTGTTTGTGTACATACTACAACTATTATCTTTCACTCTATAACTACATTCTGTATATCCTCAACTCATTTAATGATGCAATCGAAACACGGCATTGCAATGAGCTCAACATTATATCAAATAACAGAAAAAACGAATAAAAAGTACACTTGTTCAATCAAATTTTTTCTCTCAAATTATGTATTTAAAATAGTATTTATTATTCAATAAAATATCTATCTTTCGATTTCTAATTTGCATTTTACTGAACCATACTTAGCAAGGTAACAATAACATTAGAAGTGTTTACTGTTATATTACGTGACATTTATTATTGAACAACACACAATGACATCATTATATACTGCAGTGGGGTTGGTTGTCACACTTTCGCCACATGGAGGCTCTAGCTCTCAAATGATGGTATGCAGATTGAAGCAATTCAATCAATCAATCAATGTTTATTTATATAGCCCTAAATCACTAGTGTCTCAAAGGGCTGTACAAGCCACAACGACATCCTCGGTGTCGAGTGGGTCTGATATAATATTGTGAAAGTCCAACACATCAGCGAAAGTCCAGTCCATGGTGGGGCCAGCGGGAACCATCCAGAGTGGTCCATCCAATTGTGATCAGAGCTCGCCTACATAGTGTTCTCTGGAGTTAGACGACGTTTGTTGAATTGTAAATCTAAAGTAGAGTGCTGACTTTAATTGGAGCTCATATATGATGATGTTAATATACATTTAAAAGACTTCCTTGCGGTTGAGATAATATGTTTTGGATAGGCATTGTTTTCATTTCATTTTGTAACACGTTTTTAGGTCCGTCTGCAAGATGTTCCATTCTGGAAGCGTTCCTAAATCATAATAACAATAATAATAACAATAATTTTATTTGTAAAAGCACTTTTCATTGAACAAACAACCTCAAAGTGCTACAGTGCATTTAAAAAAACAAAACAACAATGCTAGAACCACAAATAGCTGCCCCCAACAAGTAAAATAAATACTAAAAAAAAATAAAACTAGAGCAGCCTAATACTAGAACTAGCACACATATCTAAAAAAAGGCTTTTTTAAAAAGAAGCGTTTTCAAGCCTTTCTTAAATTGCAAATGAAACTACGCCCCACCGTCATAAATGATCTTTTGAAAATGTACACTGTGTAAATATATATCTTGAAGTCGTCACACCTGTTTTTTTTCCCCAGACGCAGCCGGAAAATAAACTTCATAGACATTATATAGATTCACCCGGTCACAACAATAGTTGCCCATTCGACAATCAAAAAAAATTTTTTTTTGATGCACATCGGTGTTTAGATGAGATTAAAATAATACTTTTTTTCTGTTTCCTCATGACTTCTCTGGCTGAGAGCTTGACTTTGTGTCCAAATAAGTACGTCCACCTCGCTGTGACATCACAAAGTAGATAGGCTGCAAAACCCAGTGAACAGAGGTTTTCCCAAGCTGCATGCAAGCTCACAACAACCTCAAGATTTGACGTGGTGACATTGTTTAACACGAGTATCCAGCCTTGTAAGAACAGTTATCCGTCAGAAAAGACCACATTTGTGGGAGGTCTCCTCTAAGTCAGGGCTTCTTAGCCTAACTTACGTACAATAATGTTGTGCTACAATAATAAATTAACTAAATTATTCACACATTTTAGTAATAAATGCTTCTTAACTAAAGTGTCAATAACATTTAAGTGCAAATGAATATAACTTCACCACATTAGTCATATTTTTTGCGCTGAAGAAACCTCTGCAATGACTTCAGCTCCAGACTTCTTCTGTTTGATATTGTGTGAATGTGAGTGTGAATGTTGTCTGTCTACCTGTGTTGGCCCTGTGATGTGGTGGCGACATGTCCAGGGTGTACCCCGCCTTCCGCCCGAATGCAGCTGAGATAGGCTCTTTACCGTGAATTGATTAACGTGGACCCCGACTTAAACAAGTTGAAAAACTTATTCGGGTGTTACCATTTAGTGGTTAATTGTGCGGAATATGTACTGTACTGTGCAATCTACTAATAAAAGTTTCAATCAAAATTCAATCAATAAATCCAGCATCCCCCGCGACACCGAAGCGGTAGAAAATGGATGGATGGATTGTCATTACTGCCACAGGTGGTGGAAAAGTGCATTACAGCTGAGTAGCATACGTACCACAGCCAGGATTAGTGATTTAGAAGTAGCAAAAACACTGCCAACTGCAGATGGATGTTAGCTGCTCGCTAGCTCGCCATGTCCTGAGGGCGTTTCAGTGTTATAACTTCACCTTTATCCTTAGTTTTAGGCCATAATGCGTCCATTCTCCCTTTTCTACCTACACACCGTGTCTGCTTGTAAGTACTCCGTGATTGTGCGCTGCCGAACATGCTCCTCTGCTCGTAACATCAGCAATGTCACGACATGACGACGATGCGCCGTCGTCATACATGCCAACCCTCCCGATTTTTCCTCGAGACTCCCGTATTTCAGTGCCTCTCCCGAAAATCTCCCGGGACATCCATTCTCCCCAATTTTTCCCGATTTCTGTCATGATCCGTGGCCCGGATCATGTTTTTGTTATGTTCTGTTATTTTTGGACTCCCTTAGTTCCTGTTTTGTGCACCTCTGTTTTTGTTTTGGTTTCTATGGGGATTCATTTGGTTCACCTGCCTCTGGTTAGTGGTCGGCACGCTCACCTGCAGTCGACCACTAATCAGAGAGCTATATATTCACCTCTCTCGACCCACTCGTCCTGGCTTCTTTGTTTGCTTCATGCTACAGTTATGTTTGTAGTTCTTGTCTCAGAGTTTATGCTTCCTGTGCTAAGAGGTAACCTTGGCTTCCCACGTTTTCCTTCTGTTTGTTTTGTGCTTTTGGTACGTGTTTAATTTTGAAGATTAAATCATGTTCCTACCTGCAAGTCCTGTCCGGAGTCGTCCGTTTGCATCCCGGGGTAACAAACCTCTCAGCAAGCTGCAACCCCGCCGTAACAGATTTCCAGTCGGACAACAATATTGTTAAGGCACGCCCTCTCCAGGTCCTTGCTGACCTGAGTGAGGACAGCCTGTCGCCACGTCCGCTTTTCCTCCATAAAAACAGCGTGCCGGCCCAGTCACGTTATGACATCTACGGCTTTTGGAGAGTGCACAACTGCACACACAACAAGAAGGAGACGACGCAGAAGAACGAAGAAGAGACATGGCGACGACGAGTAAGAAGAAGAAGTACGCTTGCAAGTTCCAAAATGATTGGAAACAAGAATTTCAGTTCGTCCAGTACAGCTCGAAAGGGGAAGGGGTATGCTGCCTACAAATTTTGTAGATCAGACTTCTCCATTAAACACGGTGGCCGAATGGATATAGTCCAGGGGTCGGCAACCTTTACCACTCAAAGAGCCATTTTGGCAAGTTTCACAAATTAAAGAAAGTAATGGGAGCCACAAAAATTTTTTTAAAATGAAAAACACTGCATGCAAAGCTTAAATGCTTTGTGCTATGTTAACCAGGGGTCTCCGACACACGCACCGGCACGCACTTTAATGTGGAAATTTGATGTTAGTGCAGCCGGCGAGTTTTGAATGAATTGCGCTTGATAGCGTCATGCTTGCTAACCCTCTCATTTTTCCCGGGAGACTCCCGAATATCAGAGCGTGATGACACTGCATTTGGCGCCCTCTACAGTCTGCCCTAACAGTGTACCTGCTCAACCACACGTAGAATGCAATTTCAGCTTGCTCATGTAAGTGACAGCAAGGCGTACTAACTCAGCAGCCACACATCTTACACTGACGGTACCAATACCCAGAATCCCATGCAGCCCTAACTCTTCCCCGCTCAACCAACGCACGGAGAGGGGGGGGGGGGGGGGGGGTTGATGTGTGGGGGGATTTGGTGGTAGCGGGGGTGTATAATGTAGACCGGAAGAGTTAGGGCTGCATGGGATTCTGGGTAATGGTTGTGTTGTGTTTATGTTGTGTTACGGTGGGATGTTCTCCAGAAATGTGTTTTTCATTCTTTTTTGGTGTGGGTTCACAGTGTGGCGCATATTTGTAACGTAACAATGTTAAAGTTGTTTGATACGGCTACCGTCAGTGTAAGCTGTGTGGCTGATGAGTAAGTATGCTTTGCTGTCTCCTGTGTGTGCAAGTAATAACAACATGCAACATGTGGCTGGACTGGCACGCTGTATGTAAATGCTATAGAGGACAATTACTGCAGTGCAATTAGGGCACGCCCTTTATTTAGTAATTAGAGTGTAAATGGGATTATTTTTTCCCTGGGAGTGATCTATGAGAGACACTGAGATCCATAAGTCTCCTGGGAAAATCGGGGGGGTCGGCATGTATGTAGCTGAGCCGCATCAGAGTGGTCAAGGAGCCGCATGCGGCTCCGGAGCCGCGGGTTGCCGACCCCTGATATAGTCACTCATGAACAACCCCTCCCACCCCCCCAATTTCCCGAATTCGGAGGTCTCAAGGTTGGCAAGTATGGCCATCATTGTTATGGTTTGACTAAGGGAGATGACGGCAACAGACACCAGGGGAAAGTATGTACAATAATCTATTATATATATAGTCAATATATATATAACAATACAAAACAATACTAATAAACTATAGAATGGTGTGTGACAAAATCCAAGAGCGAATGTGTGTGACTATGTGTGTAGCTGAAGTGTTGATGAGCGCGAAGGAACGAGGCAGTCCATGGGGCAGGCAGGTGATCCGGGGCGAGAGAGAAGTGTCAGAGTCCGTGTCCATGCGAGGGGGGTCGAGATCCGGGAAGGCAGTCGAGATCCAGGGGGGGGGAGTCCAAGGGAGCGAGACGCACAGCTTGAAACCAAGGCAACAGAAGGAAAATACTGCAGGCACAAGGGAGAAGACAGGGGACAAATCAAGCACGGGGAAGAAAGACGGAGGGAGCAAAAGAGACCATAAAGCTTGTGTCGGCTTACGGTACAGAAGACTATATTCCGACCCGGGATGGCAGGTTGTGCCGGCTTATGAAGGCAGCTCGCTCATCACGGGCAGGTGCGCTGATTGCAGATTGTCTGAAGGCGCTTGTCAGGACGCAAAGATGAGGGCGCATTGGAATGCGCCCTGGCCATGACAGTCATGGGAACCGGTACTTTTCAAACAGAGTGTAATACCGTTTTTGATTCATTAGTACGGTTGTACGGTGTACCGTACAACCCTTGACACAACTGTAAAAAAAAAAAGGTGCAGTTGCCCTTTAAAAGGCAGAGAGCAAGATGGCATGGCCCGTACATCACGGTGCAGAAGGGACGCCATCATGGACAAAACTAGGAGCTGTCGAGCGGGCGTGATGGATGCGTCTGTGTGCGGCCGTGTAAAGTGCGACGCCGATGACCCGGCGGTTGTCTCAAGTGAAGGGGAGGATCAAACCGGCCATCAATCATCTCAAAGGGGAGATAACGGCACATTCTCACAAATCACCCAAACAAATCCCAGGGTGTCCCTCTTGTGAGGAGGACTTCTGGGAAGGCTTCCAGCTTTCTGACACCTTAATAGACGACCACGCGCTAACACGCAAACACGGGACATTTAGGGTGATTGCATGGCGCTCGTTTCCCTTCAACTTTTATGCTGCGTCCAGCAGATGGACGGGCTTCTCACGCTGAGTCCATTCATGACCCGGTGGGGGGGGCAGGTGGGAGGGGCCCCCCCGAAGTGATGACAAGGCCACTTAAGAGATGTACATTACAAAAATTAAGAGGAGGCGAGAAATACAACGTCTCCGAGGGGGGAACAAAAGAGCGCTCTGGAGCTCTCCGTGGCAAAGTGGAGGAGACAGCGCCGTAAATCTGGGAGTCGGGGCGGGAAAGGGGGGGGGGGAGGGTCGGCGAGATAGCGTCCGAAGAGAGGTTGGAGCTAAATGATAATACAGGAAGATGGAGTCCAAACACGGCCGTAAAAAAGGCATCTCCAGGTTGCTGAGGTTGTCACGGCGACGCCCGCCGACGTACACGTTTCCTAATCAGGCCGCGCGAGTCACGCCGGCCATTCCTGGCATTCATGTGTGCCTCGGATGCAAATGTGGCGCCCGCGAGCAACGTCTAAATAGGCAGGCGGGAATGCGGAGTGACGTCATCGCCCTTCTGTCTCCTGCCAGATGTTCTTGGCAGGATGACCTCGCCCGCAAACGCTCCTGTCCCACATGGCGCGCTGTAAAGTCGCTCTGAAAACATGTTACTGAAAAGAGATACTACAATGTGTGTCTATATATATGTATACATGTATCATCATCGGCGGTCACTCGAACGAGTATGACGATCCTCCTGGTAGGGGTGTATCCCTTTATGGAGGATGCCTGTGCGTGACTTTGTTTCTACTGACTTTGTTTATCCAAGACGACTGGGGACCCTTTACTGCTGCAGCCTTCTTCCGCCATCGCAGCCGTTGTGGTAGTTCTTAAATCTACCGTCTTCCGCCTGCTCCGCCGTTGAGGTCTTCACCGTATCCCTGGCTAGGGGGCAGTCAGGTACTAGGCCTTTGCCAAGGGCCACCTGGGGTAACAGTAGTAAAGGGGTTAACCTTCTACTGCCCCAAGACCCCAAAGAGGAGCCTCCACTGCCGGATGCACTTTAACGTCATGCCCAGAACACGTGTATATGTGTACAACTCTGGTAATGGGTATATTCGCACCCACCTGCACAAATGTACTTCAAAATGTAACAATCAAAATAAATATGACTTTTTTTTCTTTACTAGGGCATGCATATATAATATGCATTAGTTTGACCATTTAAAATCAACGATAATAAAAAGGAGATGCTTGGAAATAGCATAAAAATGCCCCAAAAACTTGGAAAAACGCGATTCATAGCGTTACTTTTTGGTGTAACCATCATGAGCATTCTGTTCAGGTATATTTCTTTTATATTTTCATAAATCATCCTATTTATGTATTACTAAATTTAAATAGGTATTTATCAATCTTTAAGCTGTGTGTATTTAATTTCAGTTGATTTAGAATTGTAGTTGAAACTTTTATAACCTTGTGTTGCACTCATGATGGCGTAACCAAACTAGATTATTTTGAATATTTATTCCCTTTTTTACATTTAGTATATTTAAATATACTGTGTTTTACGCTTTTTTCTTTTTGGAACATGTACTATACATATAATACAATAAATTCCCATATAAAATTATGTTTCTAGCAATACTTTAATTGTGCCTTTTTTACATTTAGTATATTTAAATATACTGTGTTTTATGCTTTTTTCTTTTTGGAACATGTACTATACATATAATACAATAAAGTCCCATATAAAATTATGTTTCTAGCAATACTTTAATTTTGCCTTTGAAAAAAACACTCCAATGTCCATTAGTGGAGCTGTACACATATAGTAGGGTTGTACAGTATACCGGTACTAGTATAGTATCTAATGAATAAAAAACGGTAGTATACTCTGTTTGAAAAGTATAGGTTCCCCATTTCACGTCATGACATTGCTGTTTTTTTCGAGCAGAGGAGCATGTTCGGCAGCGCACAATCACTGAGTACTTACAAGCAGACACGGTGTGTAGACAGAAAAGGGAGAATGGACGCACTTTGGTCTAAAAACTAAAGATAAAGGTGAAGTTATAACACTGAAACGCCCTCAGGAAGAGGCGCTTTAAGATACAACAAGCTAGCTAGCAGCTAACATCCATCTGCAGTCTGCAGTGTTGTAGCTACTCGCTAATCCTGGCCTCCATGGCGACAAATAAATAAGTAACATTATCACTGCAGGACGAGGAATAGCTAAATATGCTTCACTACACACCGTAGGAGGATGCAATAGCTCACCGCTAACAGCAAGCTAGCACTCCTCAATGTAAACAAATGCCATGGGTAGATCTACACCTGACATCCGCTGTAATGATACCAAGTACAAGAGCATATCTAGTCGATAATACTATGATTACATCAATATGTTTTATCGTCATAAAATCTTTTTAACTTTTAAAAAAATGTGTATTATGGTGAGATGAGTAAGATTATCCTTACTCAACTATTCATACGTGACTGAGGAAACCACCTTCGGGGTGATGGACGGCTGGCAGCGCTTCATAGCAGCAGTCGACCTCCAGGGCCCCAACTCCCCCCCCATCCCCCCTCTGTTGCGAGTTGTCGTGATTATATGTAACATGTGTATGTGTGCATGGCATGAAGGTTTTTTCCCCACTCCAGACTAGGCCCCCTTAGGAGCCCAGTCTAGATTGTATTTTTTTACTCATCTTCTTCTCCATCGTTTTACCTTTTCGTCTCGTGGCGACCCATCAGCGTTCCTGTTCTGTAACCATGTACACTTGTTTGTTTGTCTAATCTTGAACGGGTTTGTGCTGAAAACATACTTTCGTTGTACTTGTGCAATGACAATAAAGTCCTATCCTATCCTAAATACGTCCCCGGACACATGAAGACTTTGGAATATGACCAATGTATGATCTTGTTACTAATTGGTGTCGGATCGATACCTAAATCTGTGGTAT
>NC_084750.1:5920891-5958391 GCF_033978785.1 Entelurus aequoreus
TGTATATCTATTTAAACATATAAACATTATCATTTGTCTATAAAATGTTATAAGTACACCTCTGCATTACATTGTATATTTATTTAAACATATAAATACTATAATTTGTCTATAAAATGTTATAAGTACACCTCTGCATTACATTGCATATTTATTTAAACATAAATACTATCATTTGTCTCTAAAAATGTTATAAGTACACTTCTGCATTACATTGTATATTCATTTAAACATAAACATCATCATTTGTCTATAAAATGTTATAAGTACACCTCTGCATCACATTGTATATTTATTTAAACATATGAATAGTATAATGTGTCTATGAAATGTAATAAGTACACCTCTGAATTGCATTATGTATTTATTAAAATGTATAACTACTTTAATTTGTCCATAAAAATGTTATAAGTACACCTCTGCATTACATTGTATCTTCATTAATGTGAAACAAAACAAAAAAGAAAGAAATATAGATATATTTACAACAAAAAATAACTTTATTAACATGGATTTTTAGTATGTGACAGTTGCCTGAAATAATAAAATAAACCCACACTTGAACTATGACAATTTTTTGACCAACTTGAACCATTTGACATTGAAAAATAAAATGAAATAAATTCAATGAATAATAATAAATTGTAATTGATCAGCAACATTAAGTCGGGAGCACAAGATATACAACACTTTAACCTACAAAACAAAAAGGAATAAAACAATTTGTGCTGTTTTTTTTTAGACAACTCAATATGAGGAAGTCAGGATTAATGTCTACAATGAACATGTATTGTCATGCCAAAGTGGTGGTTGAAGCATGATACTGATAAAGCATGCCCCCTCGCCCCCAGAGGGGCCTGGTCCACTATTTGAGGAATAAATTAACAACATTCAAGGTTAGGTATGTATAATAATATTAGGTATGTTAGGTATGTATAATAATATTCTATATTCACTTCCAATGAAGTTTATATGCTTACAATATAACTAAACACTGTTTAATTTTGTATTTTATTTAGTATTTTTTAATTGAAAAAAAAAAAAGTTAATAAAATGACTATAACTAAACACTGTTTCATTCTTTATTTTATTTAGTATTTTTTAATTGAAAAAAATAAAAGTAAAATAATAACAAAACAGTGATTAATTTTATATTTTATGTTGTATTTTTTAAATAAGAAAATAATACAAGTAAATAAAATAATAATAATAAAAATTGTTTCATTTTGTATTTTATTTTGTATTTTTACATTTTTTTTAAGTTAATAAAATAATAATAATAACTAAACACTGTTTCATTTTTTTATTTTATTTTGTAATTTTGAATTAAATAAAAATAAAAGTAAAATAAATAAAACAGTGTTTCATTTTCTATTTTATTTTGTTGTTTTTTTAATTTAGAAAATAATAAAAGTAAACAAAATAATAATAATAAAAAACTGTGTTTCATTTTGTATTTTATTTTGTATTATTTAATTTAAAAAATACAATTTAATAAAATAATAAATAAATACTGTTTCATTTTGTATTTTATTTTGTATTTTTTATTTAAAAAAATAAAAGTTAAATAAATAATAACAAAACAGTGTTTCATTTTCTATATTATTTTGTATTTTCTTAATTAAGAAAATAATTTGAAAAAATAAATAATAAAAACTAGTTAATTTTGTATTTTTTTATCAAAAAAATACAAGTAAAATAAATAATAAAACTGTTTCATTTTGTATTTTATTTTGAATTTTTTTGATAAAAAAATAAAAGTACCTAAAATATTAATGAAAACCTTTTTTTTTAATTTTTTTTTTTTTTTTTTTCCAGTTAAAAAATACAAGTAAGTCAAATAACAATAATAAAGACAGTGTTTCATGGATAAATACAAAACACATTTTCTGCTTACATAAAAAAAATCTTTAATCATGACTTTAAACACAACATTTGAAGTGACATGTTTGAAGTGATGTATAATGTCCAACTTCACAAACTCTATGAAATATTCCAAGAAATGTCATTCAGACATTATTAGCCGGGCAATCAAAAGTGAAACCAAATGAACACCCTTTCCGGTATTTAACTTTCTATTATATTTAATGAAGTATGTCCAAATGAAAAAAGACTGTCCCAAATGATCTTATCCCTCATTGTATTAATGACTTTATTAGGGTTACATTGTTCCTCGTTTGTGCAGCGACGAGTCAAACGGGCACTTTCTTACTAGAATGGTGTCTTAGTTGCACAAAAGCAATATGTTTAGGATGGCATAGTCAAGCTGCAACAGTTCCAGCACTCGACTTCCATTTCCAGGAAGCTTTCAGCCTCTCATGCCTTCACGCCAGTAAATCACGCCTGCAGTTAGAAGCTAGTTATGTGTGCTTATTACTTTTAATATTTCCTATTGACTGGGACGATTATCCCCCTCGTTATATAATTCCCTCTTTTCAATAAAAGGCTGGAAAGTAAACAGTGGGTTGGAGCCATCCGACAAAGGTCAAGGATAAAAATCCTAAAAGGCGTTGCAATGATTAGCCTTTGTGATGCAACGGTGTCATAAAGTTTTATTGACATGCGCACAGTCCGACATACAAAGAGCACGTCGTCAATCAGCCTGTTGCAAAAAAGATGTCTGAAAAAAGATCACCCCGAGGGGCCTTTCACGGCAGAATGCAGCGTCGACATTTACTATCCGGGCCAGCGCCATGTCGGCCATTACCGCTGGTGCTCACTAAAGAGTGAATGGAGAGATGGTTTCAGTCGTGTATATTGCTTCGTAAAAAATATACGAGCTCCGGGGTTTGAAAGTGCTCAATTAAAAACACATCAAAGTCATTCAGGTGCTCCTCATCAGCATTGAGAGCATTAGATCTACGCCAGTAAGTTTGGAATATCTTCGGATAATTATGGCGCTCGTTAGGTGGGAACACGCCAATAACTTGGCCCGAGTGATAGCAAGCCTGCTCTCCTGCGAATGACACCGTTTTTAATTAACATGTGACGCTTTGCTTCTGCCTGCTCCTTTTCATTCACACACAATATATGTCTTTCTTTTACAAATGACATATATTGTATTGGAGATGTTTTCTACTCTCTCTTTGACTTGTGTAGATTTTTGAGTATTTTTGGCGAGTTGTGTCCGAAATGAGTAGAAAAAAACCCCCCAAAAAAACGTATTATACAAATACATCATATCAAAAAGTAACTTTCTTATGATAACATTGTAGCTTGACTAAAAAATGAATTAGAAAATGTTATACGTTTAATAATCCATAAAAATAGGGGTTAACTTAATAAATAAATTTTAATAAATACTTAAAAAATATATATATATATATTTTTTTAGAAGACTATTTTTGGTTTGCTGTATCCAAAATGAATTAAAAAAAAAAAATACAACACGTATTATACAAGTACTTAATATTAAAAAATACCTTTCTTATAATAAAATTGTAGCTTGATTAAAACATTTATCAAAAAAATGGATACATTTAAATAAATACTTGATAAAATTAGGGTTTAATTTAATTCATACTAATTTAATAAACACTTTAAAAAAACTCTTAGAATTTAATGTTTTTCACACATAATATATATTTTTTTGTTTTTAGATGAAATGTATTTTTGGTTTGCAGTGTCCAAAATGTAGTAAAAAAATAAAATACAAAACGCATTATACATATATTAAAAAGTAACTTTCTTAAGGATGTGGTTGTGGCTTGTGCAGCCCTTTGAGACACTTGTGATTAAGGGCTATATAAATAAACTTTGACTGATTGATTGATTATGATAAAGTTGTAGCTTGATTAAAAAAATGTATTAAAAACATGAATATATGTAAATAATCGATAAAAATAGGGTTTAACATTCAAATACATTTGAATAAATACTTTAAAAATATATATATATATTTTTTAGAAGAGTATTTTTGGTTTGCTGCATCCGAAATGAATAAGAAAAATAAAATACAACACGTATTATACAAGTAGTTAATATTAAAAAGTACCTTTCTTACGATAAAATTGAAGCTTGATTAAAAAAATTATTTAAAAAAAATATATATATTTTTTTAGAAGACTATTTTTGGTTTGCTGTATCCAAAATGAATAAGAAAAATAAAATACAACACGTATTATACAAGTACTTAATATTAAAAAGTACCTTTCTTATAATGAAATTGTAGCTTGATTAAAAAATGTATCAAAAAAATGGATACATTTAAATAAATACTCGATAAAATTAGGGTTCAATTTAATTCATACTAATTTAATAAACACTTTTAAAAAACTCTTAGAATTTAATGTTTTTCACACATAATATATATTTTTTTGTTTTTAGATGAAATGTATTTTTGGTTTGCAGTGTCCAAAATGTATTAAAAAAATAAAATACAAAACGCATTATACATATATTAAAAAGTAACTTTCTTAAGGATGTGGTTGTGGCTTGTGCAGCCCTTTGAGACACTTGTGATTAAGGGCTATATAAATAAACTTTGACTGATTGATTGATTATGATAAAGTTGTAGCTTGATTAAAAAAATGTATTAAAAAAATGAATATATGTAAATAATCGATAAAAATAGGGTTTAACATTCAAATACATTTGAATAAATACTTTAAAAATATATATATATATATATTTTTTAGAAGAGTATTTTTGGTTTGCTGTATCCGAAATGAATAAGAAAAATAAAATACAACACGTATTATACAAGTAGTTAATATTAAAAAGTACCTTATAATATATATATATATATTTTTTAGAAGAGTATTTTTGGTTTGCTGTACCCGAAATGATTAAGAAAAATAAAATACAACACGTATTATACAAGTAGTTAATATTAAAAAGTACCTTTCTTACGATAAAATTGAAGCTTGATTAAAAAAATTATTTAAAAAATATATATATATTTTTTTAGAAGACTATTTTTGGTTTGCTGTATCCAAAATGAATAAGAAAAATAAAATACAACACGTATTATACAAGTACTTAATATTAAAAAGTACCTTTCTTATAATAAAATTGTAGCTTGATTAAAAAATGTATCAAAAAAATGGATACATTTAAATAAATACTCGATAAAATTAGGGTTTAATTTAATTCATACTAATTTAATAAACACTTTTAAAAAACTCTTAGAATTTAATGTTTTTCACACATAATATATATTTTTTTGTTTTTAGATGAAATGTATTTTTGGTTTGCAGTGTCCAAAATGTATTAAAAAAATAAAATACAAAACGCATTATACATATAATAAAAAGTAACTTTCTTAAGGATGTGGTTGTGGCTTGTGCAGCCCTTTGAGACACTTGTGATTAAGGGCTATATAAATAAACTTTGACTGATTGATTGATTATGATAAAGTTGTAGCTTGATTAAAAAAATGTATTAAAAAAATGAATATATGTAAATAATCGATAAAAATAGGGTTTAACATTCAAATACATTTGAATAAATACTTTAAAAATATATATATATATATTTTAGAAGAGTATTTTTGGTTTGCTGTATCCTAAATGAATAAGAAAAATAAAATACAACACGTATTATACAAGTAGTTAATATTAAAAAGTACCTTTCTTACGATAAAATTGAAGCTTGATTAAAACAATTATTTAAAAAATGAATACATTTAAATAAATAATCAATAAATTAGGGTTTAAATTAATTCATACTAATTTAATAAATACTTTTAAAAAAACTCTTAGAATTTAATGTTTTTCACACATAATATATATATTTTTGTTTTTAGATGAAGAGTAATTTTGGTTTGCAGTGTCCAAAATATATTAAAAAAATAAAATACAAAACGCATTATACATATATTTAATATTAAAAAAGTAACTTTCTTAAGGATGTGGTTGTGGCTTGTGCAGCCCTTTGAGACACTTGTGACTAAGGGATAAATAAACTTTGACTGATTGATTGATTATGATGAAGTTGTAGCTTGATTAAAAAATGTACAAAAAAATGAATAAATTTAAATAATCGCTAAAAATAGGGTTTACTTTAATTCATCCATCCATCCATCCATTTTCTACCGCTTATTCCCTTCGGGGTCGCGGGGGGCGCTGGAGCCTATCTCAGCTACAATCGGGCGGAAGGCGGGGTACACCCTGGACAAGTCGCCACCTCATCGCAGGGCCAACACAGATAGACAGACAACATTCACACTCACATTCACACACTAGGGCCAATTTAGTTTCATATACAATATTAATAAATACAGTTGAATAAATAATTTAAAAAACTCTTACCGTTGAATGTTTTTCAATATATATCTTTTTTGTTTTTAGATTAAAAGTATTTTTGGTTTGCTGTGTCCGAAATGAATAAAAAAAAGAAAATACAAAACACTTTATACAAATTTATAAGATTAAAAGTAACTTTCTTGTAGCCTGAATAAAAAATGAATCAGGAAAATGAATACATTTAAATCATCGATAAAAATAGGGTATAGTTTAATAAATACATTTGAATAAATACTTTAAAAAACTCTTACAATTAAATGTTTTTACGCAATATATATCTTCTTTTTTTTTTAGCTGAAGAGTATTTTTGGTTTGTAGTGTCCGAAAAAAAATTAAAAAAAATACAAAAACACATAAACAAATACTTAAAAATAAAAAAGTAACTTTTTATTGATAAAACTGTAGTTTAAACAGGATTAAAAACTCAATTTGAAAACAAAATGAATACATTTAAATGATAAAAAATAAAAAATAAATAAAAAGGTTTTAATTCAATTAATAAATATAAAAAAATGAAAAATAAAAAATTATACTATTTAATGTTTTTCACGCAGTATATATTTTTTTTAGATGAAGAGTAGTTTTGCTTGGTTGTGTCCGAAATATATACGAAACACATTATACAAATACAATGAAAAGTAACTTTTTTATGTAGCTTAAATAGGTTAAAAACTGAATTTGAAAAAAGAATGCATTTTAATAAAACAGGCTTTGATTCAACCAATACAAGTCAGGTCAAGTAAAGTCAACTTTATTCATATAGCACGTTTACGACAACTTTTAAATTGAACCAAAGTGCTTTACAGGTTAAAAAAAAGCATAGAGCAAAAAAACAAAACACAAACAAAAAAACAAACAAAGAACATAAACAATGAATGAGCTGAACAAGATAGAGCAAAAGTAATACAGTAAAAGGGGTCGAATAGAAAAGTTAAAATTTGCTAAATAAAAATAAAAATAATAATAATAAAAGTGCGACAAATTGAAAAATAAAACTAAAGTGAAGGGGTGGGGAGGGGGGACTACAAATTAAATGAATAAATACATTTGAAGGAATATAAAAAAACTCATATCATTTAATGTTTCCAATAAAATGACAATTTGATTGTAATACAAACAGTTATTTATCTGGATATTATTTTTTTCAAATATATATCTTTTTAATAAAAAAATAATTCTCTTGATACTAACACTTGTTTCTTGGAAAAATCACCGTTCCCTCAATAGAATTAATTATTTAATCACATTTTTCCTCTTGGGCGAGGGCATTCACTTCTTCCATTCACACAATTCCAACGCTTGCATCACATATTCACCACCTCACATCTCAGCATGTCCGAAAAGGAGCAGGAAGAAGCAGAGCTTATTCAACCCTACACATTTTCTCCACAACCTGTAACACAAAGAAGCAAACAAGTCAATAAAACCGCTCGACAATAAAACACGACCGTCAATTCGGCGTTGTCAGGTGTCGGCCGCGGCGAGTCGATAACAAGAACGCTTTCGGGCTTGGCTTTCACACCCCACGCCCTTCCTGAGGCCGGGAATCGAACCCGCGCCCTTTGTCGTGAAAGGCAATAATATTCCCGCTTCATATTTCAACGTGGTAATGTTATGTAACTATACGACTATTATTATAGCTCTCGGTGTTGATCCCGTGTCATATTGACTTTCCTTACACACACACACACACACACACACACACATATGAGTGTGTGTAGCCACTTTTGTGTGAATAAAGTACTTTTTCTCTCTGATGGTGTGTGATGGCCTGCTGTAAAATCACCCCCCCACCCCCCTCCCCCGTTCCCACTCTCTCTCTGCATGCCGTTCCCGGCAGCTCACTTTGGCATGCGTGGCTTTTTGCGTGTATGTGTGTGTGTGTGTGTGTGCTTGTTTGTACCTCATACGAGGCAACTCGATCCGGATCAGAGCTTTCAGCACGGCCCGTTGGATCCCCCAGAGTTTTGCAGGAAAGTCAGGGAGAGTCCAATCTGACCTCAGTAGCACCGTTCACACACACACACACACACACACACACACACACACACACACACACACACACACACACACACACACACACACACACACACACACACACACACACACACACACACACACATGTCTTGCCTACTTTGTGTGGACCCACGTTTAGTTAGTAGGTTGTGAGGGCCCCCCTTTCCACTATAGCTAGAATGATGAAAAAAGATATATCTAGCCCTAGAAGGGAGTAGAGAGTTGCAACTAGGGATGTCCGATAATGGCTTTTCGCCGATATTCCGATATTGTCCAACTCTTTAATTACCGATACCGATATCAACCGATATATGCAATCGTGGAATTAACACATTATTATGCCTAATTTGGACAACCAGGTATGGTGAAGATAAGGTACTTTTTAAAAAAAATAATAAAATAAGATAAATAAATTAAAAACATTTTCTTGAATAAAAAAGAAAGTAAAACAATATAAAAACAGTTACATAGAAACTAGTAATGAATGAAAGTGAGTAAAATTAACTGTTAAAGGTTAGTACTATTAGTGGACCAGCAGCACGCACAATCATGTGTGCTTATGGACTGTATCCCTTGCAGACTGTATTGATATATGTTGATATATAATGTAGGAACCAGAATATTAATAACAGAAAGAAACAACCCTTTTGTGTGAATGAGTGTGAATGGGGGAGGGAGTTTTTTTTTGGGTTGGAGCACTAATTGTAAGTGTATCTTGTGTTTTTTATGTTGATTTAAAAAATTTTTAAAATTTAAAAAAAAAAAAAAACGATACCGATAATATTTTTTTTGGGTTGGTGCACTAATCGTAAGTGTATCTTGTGTTTTTTTATGTTGATTTAATAAAAAAAATTTTAAAAATAATTTTAAAAAAACGATACCGATAATATTTTTTTTGGGTTGGTGCACTAATCGTAAGTGTATCTTGTGTTTTTTATGTTGATTTAATTTAAAAAAAAAACAATTAAAAAAAAAAACGATACCGATAATATTTTTTTGGGGTTGGTGCACTAATCGTAAGTGTATCTTGTGTTTTTTATGTTGATTTAATAAAAAAAAAAATAAATAAAAAAAAAACGATACTGATAATAAAAAAAAACGATACCAATAATTAAATTTTAAAACATTTATCGGACATCCCTAGTTGCAACCTCACTTCAGAATGCAAAACACACAAATTAAAAAAAATATTTTACTTCTGTAGTTGTGAGGACCAGGCAAATGTCCTCACAAGTCAAAAGATCCTCACAGAAAGGGTGGTTTATCAAGTGTATGTCCACACAAGGACGGTGAGACAAGTGCACACACACACACACACACACACACACACACACACACACACACACACACACACACACACACACACACACACTGATGCACAGTTGGGTGCAGCACTGAGTGGTCGGGACAGCTGCGGCACGCTGACCTCATCTTTAGCTGCAGTATTTGATCTGAGCCGAGGGAAAGACTGAGGCTGAAGGAGCAGAATAGACTTTGGAGCGTGTGTGTGTGTGTGCGTGTGTGTGTGTGTGTGTGTGTGCGTGTGTGTGAAGGTTTACGGAGACTAATAAAAACGGCCCAACTCCGGGCCGTGATTGATGCCTTGTATACGTCCCGCGTGGTAAGGGGATCCCTGCCTTCCAGACCTCGTTGTAAATACCGAGTGCTGAAGGACCAGGCCTTGGTCTCTGGCGGGGGTTTAGCCAGCACACTGTGGAGGCGGCCCCCGGCCCCCGGCCCCCGGGGGCACACACCATCCCCCTCTCCCGCCTGGCATGAGCGGATCCTGGAGATAAAGTTAAAGTTAGGTGTGGTAAAGTCACCCTCTGCATTTGACCCAGTCCCTTGTTCCACCCCCTGGGAGGTGAGGGGAGCAGTGAGCAGCAGCGGTGGCGGCGCTCGGGAATCATTTTGGTGATTTAACCCCCAATTCCAACCCTTGATGCTGAGTGCCAAGCAGGGAGGTAATGGGTCCCATTTTTATAGTCTTTGGTATGACTCGACCGGGGTTTGAACTCAAGACTAGAGATGTCCGATAATGGCTTTTTTGCCGATATTCCGATATTGTCCAACTCTTACTATTACCGATTCCGATATCAACCGATACCGATATATACAGTTGTGGCTAATGCCTAATTTTGTTGTGATGCCCAGCTGGATGCATTAAACAATGTAACAAGGTTTTCCAAAATAAGTCAACTCAAGTTATGGAAAAAAATGCCAACATGGCACTGCCATATTTTTTATTGAAGTCACAAAGTGCTTTATTTTTTTTAACATGTCTCAAAACAGCAGCTTGGAATCTGGGACATGCTCTCCCTGAGAGAGTATGAGGAGGTTGAGGTGGGCGGGGTTGAGGTGGGGGGCAGCAGGGGGTGTATATTGTTGCGTCCCGGAAGAGTTAGTGCTGCAAGGGGTTCTGGGTATTTGTTCTGCTGTGTTTATGTTGTGTTACGGTGCGGATGTTCTCCCGAAATGTGTTTGTCATTCTTGTTTGGTGTGGGTTCACAGTGTGGCTCATATTTGTAACAGTGTTAAAGTTGTTTATACGGCGAGAACCATGGACTCTGACTTGGAGGTGTTGATTCTCATCCCAGTCGCTTCACACTCGGCTGCGAACCGATCCAGTGAGAGCTGAAGATCCTGGCCAGATGAAGCCATCAGGACCACATCATACACCCTATTTTTTTTATACGCTGTATAAAATTGGGTTTTAAATTAAACTGGTCCTAAAGACACCTTGTTATTGTGCAATTCCAAAATAAGCCTGAAAACATTGCAAACTTTTGCTGCAACTTTCATAAAAAAAGCTGCATTTAGGCCGCGCCAATCACCAAGGCCGGGATGTCCTGGAGCCACTGATTGCTGCCTTTTTGCCCGCCGCTGTTCTGTTCCGGTGGAGGTGCGAAGAGAGCGGAGAAACGCTACTTGTGTAAAACGTATCCTGCAGCGCCAGAGCCGCCCTATTGTGTTGAAACAATGGTGTCCGTCCCAGGAGTCGTGTCAACATCAGGACTATCTGATCGTGGGAAGGCGCCCAGGTTACGTCATCCCGCTTTCCCGGGCCTTGAGTGACATGCCGGACCTCAACTACAGTACTTCTTGACCGGCATGATTACAGTATGGTGAAGAAAATCACATTTACTGGAGTTATGATGTGCATCAGCTGTTGCAATCTGAGGAATGGCGTGTGAATGCGATACGTGCGCAAGTCGCCGAACCGCCGATACACGTGAGTGAAAGTGAAATGCTTGATTGTCCAGGGTGGGTGGAGTGTGTGGATGTTGGGACGCCTCGAATCGCTTGAGAAAAGTGGGATATGGAGAGGTTTGTATTAGAGATAAATGTTTTAAAATGTAATATCGGAAATGATCGGTATCGGTTTCAAAAAGTACAATTTATTACTTTTTAAAGCGCCGCTGTACGGAGTGATAAACGGACGTAGGGAGAAGTACAGAGCGCCAATGGACCTTAAAGGCACTACCTTTGCGTGCCGGCCCAATCACATAATATCTACGGCTTTTCACACACACACAAGTGAATGCAAATGCATACTTGGTCAACAGCCATACAGGTCACACTGAGGGTGGCCGTATAAACAACTTTAACACTGTTACAAATATGCGCCACACTGTCAACCCACACCAAACAAGAATGACAAACACATTTCGGGAGAACACCCGCACTGTAACATAACATAAACACAACAGAACAAATACCCAGAACCCCTTGCACCACTAACTCTTCCAGGACGCTACAATATACACCCCCCGCTACCCCCCCACCTCAACCTCCTCATGCTCTCTCAGGGAGAGCATGTCCCAAATTCCAAGCTGCTGTTTTGAGGCAAGTTAAAAAAAATAATGCACTTTGTGACTTCAATAATAAATATGGCAGTGCCATGTTGGCATTTTTTTCCATAACTTGAGTTGATTTATTTTGGAAAGCCTTGTTACATTGTTTAATGCATCCAGCGGGGCATCACAACAAAATTAGGCATAATAATGTGTTAATTCCACGACTGTATATATCGATATCGGTTGATATCGGAATCGGTAATTAAGAGTTGGACAATATCGGAATATCGGATATCGGCAAAAAAGCCATTATCGGACATCTCTAGTTTGTATATTGCCTATTAATTTTATAATGGGGGGAAATTCCTGGTAATTCCGGGTAATCAGGGAATTTTCGGAAGCGGGAAATGTGCTGGCTTGAATGTCCAGGGCAAGTGGAGTGTGTGGATGTTGGAATGGTTCAAATCGGACAAAAAATGTGTAATATGCAGTAGATTTTATAATGCCCATTCATTGTCAATTGGGAGAAAATTCCGGGAATTTGGGGAAAACGTGTTTTGCGTTCAATATATCGGAAGTGTAGTGTAGGTGAATGGTTGAAAGGTCAGAATCGGTTTTAAAAATGGTGCAGAATCTTGAGAATTCAAGGCATTGTAGAACTATGACTATGTCCATTCATTTGAAAACCAGGATTTTTTGAAAATATTGATACTAGCACAATCGTCTTAGATGATCTGAATGAGTTGGTGTTGGAATTTTCGGAATCGGTTGAAAAATGTTGACGTAGCAACAGTTTGAAATGAGAATGGGTATTTTGAAATTCCTGTAATTTTGGGAAATCCTGGAATTTGTACGGGAAAAAAAAGGCATTTGTTGTCCCAATTAAGAAGAATGTTTTGAAAGTGCAATGGTTGGAATTGGTGGAAAAATGTTGACTGTGAAAACTTTCCAGGAAGAGGTGAAAATAGGGCTTTTTAAAGCCGGGAATTCCTGGAAAAAATGTTCACTTGGAAAACGGTTGTTTCATTGTCAATGGTGAGTGGAGTGTGTGGATGGTGGAACGGTTCAAATCGGATGAGAAATGTGTGATATGCAGTAGATTGTGTAATGCCCATTCATTGTCAATGGGGAGAAATTTTTGGGGAAAACTGGGAATTTGGGGAAAACGTGTTTCGCGTTCGATATATCGGAAGAGTAGTGTGGGTGAATGGTTGAAAGGTCGGAATCGGCTTTAAAAAATGACACATCATCTTGAGAATTCAAGGCATTGTAGAACTATGACTATGTCCATTCATTTGAAAACCAGGAATTTAGGAAAATATTGATACTAGCACAATCGTTTTAGATGATTTGAATGAGTTGGTGTTGGAAGTTTTGGAATCGGTTGAAAAATGTTGACGTAGCAACAGTTTGAATTGAGAATGGGAATTTTGAAATTCCTGGAATTTCGGGAAAACCTGGACTTTGTACGAAAGAAAATAGGAACATCTGTCGTCCCAACTAAGAGGAATGCTTTGAAGGTGCAATGGTTGAAATTGGTTGAAAAATGTGGACTGTGAAAACTTTCCAGGAAGAGGTGAAAATAGGGCTTTGGGAAACCGGGAATTCTGGGAATTCCTGGAAATTTTGAACTTGGAAGGTGAGTGGAGTGTGTGGATGTGGGAACGGTTCAAATCGGATAAAAAAAATGTGGGGTATGCAGTAGATTGTATATCGTCCATTCATTGTCAATGGGGAGAACATTCCGGGAAAACCGGGAATTTTGGGAAAATGTGTTTTGTGTTTGATTTATCAGATGAATAGTGTAGGTGGATGGTTGAAAGGTCAGAATGGGCTTTAAAAATTACGTAGAATCTTGACAATGTAGGGCATTGTAGAACTGGATTTCCTGGAAATTTGGGGAAAACAGGGAATTTTTGAAAATATTAATACTAGCCCAATAGTCCAAGCTGATATGAATGGGCTGGTGTTAACATTTTCGGAGTCGGTTGAAAAATGTTGACGTAACAGTTTGAATTGAGAATGGGCATTTTGGAATTCCTGGAATTTTTGGGAAAAACAGGAATTTGTACGAAAAAACATAGCAACATCTGTTGTCCCAACTAAGAGGGATGTTTTGAAGGTGCAATGGTTGGAATTGGTGGAAAAAATGTTGACTGTGAAAACTTTCCAGGAGGAGGTGAACATAGGGCTTTGGAAAACCGGGAATTCTGGGAATTCCTGGAAATTTTGAACTTGGAAGGTGAGTGGAGTGTGTGGATGTGGGAACGGTTCAAATCGGATTAAAAAAAATGTGGGGTATGCAGTAGATTGTATATCGTCCATTCATTGTCAATGGGGAGAACATTCCAGGAAAACCGGGAATTTTGGGAAAATGTGTTTTGTGTTTGATTTATCAGATGAATAGTGTAGGTGGATGGTTGAAAGGTCAGAATGGGCTTTAAAAATTACGTAGAATCTTGAGAATGTAGGGCATTGTAGAACTGGATTTCCTGGAAATTTGGGGAAAACAGGGAATTTTTGAAAATATTAATACTAACCCAATAGTCCAAGCTGATATGAATGGGCTGGTGTTAAAATTTTTGGAGTCGGTTGAAAAATGTTGACGTAACAGTTAGAATTGAGAATGGGCATTTTGGAATTCCTGGAATTTTTGGGAAAAACAGGAATTTGTACGAAAAAACATAGCAACATCTGTTGTCCCAACTAAGAGGGATGTTTTGAAGGTGCAATGGTTGGAATTGGAGGAAAAAATGTTGACTGTGAAAACTTTCCTGGAGGAGGTGAACATAGGGCTTTGGAAAACCAGAAATTCTGGGAATTCCTGGAAATTCCTGGACATTTTTTGAGTTACAAAACTATACCAGTAAAATTCCCAGGCATTCAAAAGGGCTCTATTCACACGTTTTAACAATAATTCATACGTAATGTTTTTTCTTACTTTCAACACTTAATATTTGTTTTTGATTGTTTGTTTGTTTGTCTGTTTGTTTAATGCCATCTTTGTTGTTTTATGGCAAACACACAAAATAAGCAGTATTTTCCCCAAAAATACATCAAAAGTGGAACATTTGATGGGAAGTAATTTGAGCCTTGAATAGGTCAATAATTCAATTCACTGTTATTTTTTGAACAATGACAGGGTTAAAGACAAAAAAACAGCCTGCATGGTAGTTTTGTGTTATTAGAGTCAACATTGCAGTTTGGTCTTATTAAGTTTCACCTTTTTGTATCAGTTTTTTTAAAAAGTATTTATAGATTGTTTAAAAAAAATGAGCTTATTGGACCCACTTTGGACACCTGAGTATTCTGTACAATATCTCAAAACGACGACTTTGCAGCAAGGAGCTCCTCGTCGTAGCAAAATAGGAAAAGAACTCTCCAAGTGGACATGTCTCTTCTCGCCTCCAGGTGCTTTGTTTATGTTTATTTATCGATGTTGCGCCTAAAAGCCTGTAAATGTACACAGTGGGTTTGACACAGACTGTGCTCCTAACGAGAGTGAGCATGAGCTACCACCCACCGCAGCAGACAGCCAGTGCGTAAACAAAAGGTACAAAAGCCATCTGGGCTAAAAGCGGCTCCACACAATAGGCCTTCATTCATGCCGCCCGGCCCAGCGAGGGCCATCTGCTCCTGGGCAGAGTGAGTGGGCGACGGCACCTCCTTACCTCCAGGAGGTCCCAAAGTCAAACAGGAATCATTAGCATAGTCTTACACAGCCAGGACCGAGCCGGTCTATGGACTATGAAATATGAAATAAGACAGATGCGCCGACTGAATCTGGCGTGTGAACTTGCACTTTGAGAACACGTGTGGGTGCATTTTTTTTGGGGCGCGACAGCGGGGGAGAGCGTGCATTGGACAATCAAACATTAGCACAAAAGGAGCGCTTCATTTGTGACAAATGGTAATTTTCTGTGTACTTGCTGTGTCTCTCACCATGGACCAGGTGGAGAACGAGTCTATCATGAGTCATTATCATCAGACTTCTCTCTCGGCAACTTGTGGAGCTCAATCCTTAGTTCCCATTTGCAATCCTGATTAAAGGAGGAGAAAAAACGCCCCAAACTGTTCAAAATTTGGTCTCCAGGGGCCACAGTGATTCACACAGTGCCAATGGACTCGGGGCCAAACACTGCCATTTTTAGGTGTGAAACACAAATGGCCGAAATGTAAATAATAATGTTCTCATACAAATAACTAGTGTTGGGTTAGTTACTGAAAACCAGTAACTAGTTACAGTTACTAGTTACTTTATTTCAAAAGTAACTAAGTTACTAACTCAGTAACTTACACCAAAAACTAATGTGTTACTGTGAAAAGTAACTATTTAGTTACTTATATATATTTTTTAATTTTTTTTTTTTTTTAAGGCCCCCTTTAATGCCCTTTTAGCCTTCATTTCAGTACTGTTATTGCACTGGAGAATAATACAATCTGTTGATCAACTTCAAAAGCATTTGCATCACTGAACTCTGTTAAGCAATGTGCTCTACATACAACACACAAAGATATGTTTCAAAGGTTCCAATTTGTTTCAGGCCAGAACAAACTGACAAAACTATTTTAAATAGCTGCATAACTTTGATCCAGGACACAACTTACATTTAACTAAAATGTTATGTTCTTTGTGGTCGACAAAAGAAAAGTAGTGAGAATATCTCCATGTTAAGAAACTCGACTTGGGGCTTCGCCATGTCTTGTTAGTAAACACGGACACGCACGTCTCACACATACACACAGACAGCCTCTTCCTTGTCGCCTCTTCCACAGCGCTCCAATACAGATCTTCTCAGTTTCTAGCCGATACTACAAAAAAAATAACGTAAAATAACGCAGTAACGCATCATGTAGTAACGTTAACTGAGTTACTGAATACAAAAAATGACGCGTTAGATTACTATTTACCGCCGAAAGTAACGGCGTTACAGTAACACGTTACAGTAACACGTTACAAAGTCCCAACACTGCAAATAACAAAGATGGCGGACGAGCATCATGATTGTGTGAGCGTTAGGGCTTTTCCACTTTGGATACGACACCGATACAGGAGCCTTGAGTGATGGTCGAAAGGTTTGACAGAGGACAACGGTGTTAACCGTCTTTAGGTTGAAGTGGAGTAGTAATTGTTTTTTTTGCAACATCTAGTGCTCACAAAAATTCATTACGTTAAGCTTATGAGTTGGACGATGCGGATACGTTTGTTACTGGATACTTTCTAATATGTATATGTGTAATATGCAACTATAATTATTTGACAGGTGTTTATATTGACAAATGTCATGTCTTAGTCAATAATTATTTCGTATGTCAAGCTTGTGTGCTATTGTGTGCTTAGCTGTTGTGTAGCTCCTAGTAGCCCATAGGCTAGCATGTTTACCTTTTGTAAATTACTTTAGTAAAATAGAAGAAATTGTGTGCCTATTGGAGGAGATTTAGACTGCTTGTATCGCACATGATATCACACACACAAGTAAACACGCCGCAGGACTGCTTGTATCGCACATGATATCACACACAAGTAACCACGCCACAGGATTGCTTGGACCGTACATGATATCACACACAAGTAAACACGCTGCAGGACTTATTTTATCGCACATGATATCACACACAAGTAAACACTCTGCAGGACTGCTTTTATCGCACATGATACCACACACAAGTAAACACACTGCAGGACTGTATGTATCACACATGATATCACACACAAGTAAACACTCTGCAGGACTTCTCGTATTACACATGATATCACACACAAGTAAACACACTGCAGGGCTGCTTGCATCGCACATGATATCACACACAAGTAAACACTCTGCAGGACTTCTCGTATTACACATGATATCACACACAAGTAAACACACTGCAGGGCTGCTTGCATCGCACATGATATCACACACAAGTAAACACTCTGCAGGACTTCTCGTATTACACATGATATCACACACAAGTAAACACACTGCAGGACTGCTTGCATCGCACATGATATCACACGTAAGTAAACACTCTGCAGGACTGTATGTATCGCACATGATATCACACACAAGTAAACACTCTGCAGGACTTCTACTATCACACATGATATCACACACAAGTAAACACACTGCAGGGCTGCTTGTATCGCACTTGATATCACACACAAGTAAACACTCTGCAGGTCTGCTTGTATCAAACATCTTACGTGCAAGTCCATATAATCCAATGGCGATATCAGACTGATACCTCATACTAGCTCAGGATGCCTATGTGAGCATGACAGAAGTCAGTATTGAATATGTATTACATTTGGGAATCCATCCACCAAGGGACTCGACGGGCCAAAATTGGCCACCATTTTGGGCACCGCTGCCCTAGATCAATGTTTCTTAACCATAGGGCAATTGTTGGGTCGCGAGCGCCCCCTAGAGGGCCGACAAAAAATTTCTCAGCTGTGGTCCGTATGGGCCGCAGTGTTACTCAGGTGTAATACACTTTTCCACCACTTGTGGCAGTAATGATAACATCAAACAGAAGAAGCCTGCAGCTAAAGTCATAGAGACGTTTCTTAAGCGCAAAAAACATGACTAAAGTGGGGAAGCTGCATTTTCATTTGCACTTTAACTTTATTGACAGTTTATTTCAGACACTTATCATGATTATTATTATTTATTTCGTTATAATGTATTTATTTTAAGATAGTTTGTGAAATGTATTGTTTTCCTCAGTTTGATGAATCCCTTTTTTTGCAGTGTTTATTTTTGTAATCAGCCTTGATAATAATCTTTCATTAAAAACTGTAAGGGAGGTTGGATATAATTATTGGATGTGATTAAAATCAAGAGTAAAATGACTATTTGAGTGGGCCCCGGGCCCCTCTGTAGTGGAAAAGGTGTAGGAAGCCTGCTGGACACACAATGCAATGACTTGTAGTCCAAGAATATCTTTTTGAAGGTTGTGAGAAAACATTTGTCTTGGACTAAAGCTTATTTGCTATTTAAAAAAAATATATATAATAATAATACTATTTTGAAGGTTGTGAGAAAACGTTTGTCTTGGACTAAAGTTTATTTGCTCATGATAATGATGCCCAGAAACAAAATCAGGTCCATGTTTGTTGCCTCCTTTCAAGTTCTGCCTCCAAGCAGATGCTGAATTCCTGCAGTGTGTTGACCCGGGATTCCTCCAATGCAACTTTCTACGCCCGCCTTCCATTTAGTGCGCAGCCTGCAGAAGTGCCCTGTCACAGCCGCCCCCGATGAAAGATCGCCGCGCTTAATTTACGCCCGCTAATGACGGCCTTTCGGCTCTGAAACACGGCCGCGGCGGCGAAATGTGGAAGTCCCACTCAGCCGCTGACACCGGCTCGTCGGAGGCGTGACGTTAATGAGAGACTTTCCAGCTTGTACGCCCTCACCCCGGGGGGGCGGGGGGCCTTGGGGGGTGTGTAGAATTGTTAAATCTGACTCATAAAAGCTGCAGTAAATACGCCTGACATTCCACGTTGCCTGAGAGATTGATTGGCCTGAATGACAAGCTCCGCCCACTTAAGAATTGCACCCAAAAATGAGACGCTCTCTGACACTTTTAGTTTCACCTTTTTAAGGTGTTGTTCGGAGCGGATACAATTGAACGACTTGTAACATAATATCATCTTCTCTCTGGCTTTTAGCTCGGTGGTCAGCACACTAGCCTCGGGGGTTCACGTCCCCGAGGGATAAAAAGAGGGGGCTGAATTACCTGGGTTACTTACAATTGATAACTAGTGCCGACCGCCCTACTTAAATGACATTTTCGCACATACTACGCGACATTCACCATGGAGACACTCATTTACCGCACCTTCATGCTATCATGTGGCATTCTGCTGTGTTTTGAAACACTTTTTATGGGCATTTTAGAAGCAGCAATTTTTTTTTTACTGCGCTGAGGGTGCACCCTGGGAGACGCGAGAGTCAGTTGGAATGATCCAGACCCAAAAAAATGCATATTGCTTTTAATTCATATGATGAAAACAAACATAATTTTGCAGCGGTTACCAAAACGCATTAATTTACTTCATTTTATTCATCCCCTTAAGTCATCTAGCAGCTATAAAATTAGAAAATGATATTGCTGAACAAGTCCAATGTTTTTTATTGATGTTGACAAGCATATGTAGTGCGATCGCTTCCTTCCTTACGGTCCTTTCCGCCAGTTCGCACATCCTTTCTAGACAGACTAAAAATAGAGCAAAACAGCTTCCGTCTTGATAAATCATGCTGCGTGTGCTAAATATTTACATTTGCATTTCCTCCTTCCGGTATTCTAATAAACAGGATATATTATGATACGCTAAATAGACTCCGCTCTGTAGTTTGCTCATTTAAGAGACACAATCCTCTGCTCACAGCCTTGCTTGTGCTATCAAGTTTTAGTACACGCAAATCTTTAGTATATCAGTATACCTAAGTATTGTACTTCTAACACAGCAGCTGTTTAATCGTGACACGCATCTTGGTTGGAGTTTTAATTTGCCACATTTGGAGGTGTGGTAATCGCCATGTAAAGCGGCTAATGCTAATCACTAGCATGTCTATGGCATATGTAAATTATAATTTTTTTCATCGTCTATTCAGCAATATGCTGATTATTAGAATGTCCGGAATACCGGTATGAGGAGATGCAACTATAATAATTGTGATTTATGAAGGCTAAAACTGTTCTGCTGCCGCTGTTTTGCTTCAAAATGTAGCAAGTTTGAAACGTGCGTGCAAACTGGCACATTTACGCACAAATGGCTGTGAGAAAAAAGGCGATCGGTATTCCAAGACAGACTGTTATGTTACTGGAGGGAGTTGACGTCACAGACACCAGGGGGAAGTAAGGTTCTATGATTTATTATATATATAGACAATATATATATATAATAATAAAACAATACTAACTAATAACTATAGAATGGTGTGTGTGACAAAACCCAAGAGTGTGTGTGTGAGGCTATGTGTGTGGTTAGCTGTAGTGTTACCAAGTGTTGTGTAGAGCGAGAGGAGGGACAAAGCAGGAAGGCAGTATGGAGCAGGCAAGCAGTCGAGGGTAGGAGAGTGGCAACGTAGTCCGTGTCCGAGCAGGGGGGGTCGAGGATCGAGGGAGGCAGGCAGAATCCAGAGGGGAACGACAGGGGAGAAAATTCCGCGTCCTACGTGTGTCTCAACATATGTGGACTGTCGTATCAAAAAAATAATACACAATCAATTTATTTAGCAATATCATTTTATAACTTTATTGCTGCTGAATAACTTAAGGGGCTGATTAAAACAAATGAGGCATTTCTTATACAAGAGAGATGTTATTAATATATGTCATAATATCAATACATCTTTCTTGCGTTTTTGCATGCATTTCTGGATCATTCCAGACGGAATTTTCACAACACCCACGTCTCCCAGAGTGCTAAAAGTCGTTTTTGTAGTGTAGATGGCGCTTCAGTATAGCCTAGAAAAGGTGGTAGATATAAATATTTGTGTGCGATGTCATGAACCTCCATTTAAATAGGGCTGTCTGTACCGCGTCAGCACTTGTTATCAATTGTGCGTGCGGTCTTAGTACGGTAGATCAAACATTTAATATGTGTATTTTTTCCAGTTACAGGATCATACATTGGTCATGGATTTGTAAACAATAAAAAATATTGACGTAATCATAGTAGTATCGACTACATACGCTCTTGTACTTTCAATCAATCAATCAATCAATCAATGTTTATTTATATAACCCTAAATCACAAGTGTCTCAAAGGGCTGCACAAGCCACAACGACATCCTCGGTTCAGAGCCCACATAAAGGCAAGGAAAAACTCACAACCCAGTGGGATGTCAATATCAATGACTATGAGAAACCTTGGGGAGGACCGCAGATGTTAGAGTTCAAGATGGTGACAGCTCTGGGAAAGAAGCTGTCTCTGAGCCTGTTTGTCCTGGCTCTGATCCACCTGTAGCGCCTGCCGGATGGTAGCAGGTCGAACAGGTGGAAGCCAGGGTGTGTGCTGTCTTTGGTGATGCTTTTTGCTCTGTTGAGGCAACGGGAGTTGTGTAAATCCTTCAGGGAGGGGAGGGTGCAGCCGATGATTTTTTTGTGCAGACTTTATGACCCTCTGAATCGCCTTTTTGTCTGCTTCAGTGCAGCTGGCGTACCACACTGTTATGCAGTAAGTACATGGATGAGCGAGGATGCGTCCAAGGAAACCGAGGCGTCCGTTAATCATTAATATGTCGAATGAAAAACTTTGGACCCAAAACTGATCCCTGCGGAACACCATATGGCAGGGGTCACCAACCTTTTTGAAAGCAAGAGCTACTTCTTGGGTACTGATTAATGCAAAGGGCTACCAGTTTGATACACACTTAAATAAATTGCCAGAAATAGCCAATTTGCTCAATTTACCTTTAACTCTGTTATTATTAATAATTAATGATATTTACACTTAATTGAATGGTTTAAAAGAGGAGAAAACACGAAAAAAATGACAATTAAATTTAGAAACATAGTTTATCTTCAATTTTGACTCTTTAAAATTCAAAATTCAACCGAAAAAAAGAAGAGAAAAACTAGCTAATTCGAATCTTTTTGAAAAAATAAAAAAAATAATTTATGGAACATAATTAGTAATTTTTCCTGATTAAGATTAATTTTAGAATTTTGATGACATGTTTTTAATAGGTTAAAATCCAATCTGCACTTTGTTAGAATATATAACAAATTGGACCAAGCTATATTTCTAACAAAGACAAATCATTATTTCTTCTAGATTTTCCAGAACAAAATTTTTAAAAGAAATTCAAAAGACTTTGAAATAAGATTTAAATTTGATTCTACAGATTTTCTAGATTTGCCAGAATAATTTTTTTGAATTTTAATCACAATAAATTTGAAGAAATATTTCACAAATATTCTTCGTCGAAAAAACAGAAGCTAAAATGAAGAATTAAGTTAAAATGTATTTATTATTCTTTACAATAAAAAACAATACATTTACTTGAACATTGATTTAAATTGTCAGGAAAGAAGAGGAAGGAATTTAAAAGGTAAAAAAGGTATATGTGTTTAAAAATCCTAAAATCATTTTTAAGGTTGTATTTTTTCTCTAAAATTGTCATTCTGAAAGTTATAAGAAGCAAAGTAAAAAAATAATGAATTTATTTAAACAAGTGAAGACCAAGCCTTTAAAATATTTTCTTGGATTTTCGTATTCTATTTGAGTTTTGTCTCTCTTAGAATTAAAAATGTCGGGCAAAGCGAGACCAGCTTGCTAGTAAATAAATAAAATTTTAAAAATAGAGGCAGCTCACTGGTAAGTGCTGCTATTTGAGCTATTTTTAGAACAGGCCAGCGGGCTACTCATCTGGTCCTTACGGGCTACCTGGTGCCCGCGGGCACCGCGTTGGTGACCCCTGCCATATGGAATATAAAGACATGAAGAGCAACTGTCATTTTACTCCACAGTTATACCGTACAACCCTAGGGCACACAAATGTCTACGGCAACACACCCAGGAAAAACTGAAATGAATGCAAAAAAAAAACGTTATAACAACCAGACCGCACAGTCAGCATTATTAACTTCCTGTTTTATTGTTATTATTGTTCAAATGAACATGTATTACCACGTGAAAGTACGGAAGATTGGTAGCGTGGAGTGAAATGTGCACTGTGAAGGCTACCCACACCTACAAGTGCTATAATTTGGCGTTATTGACACAGCCGACGCCTCCTCCCGCGTTTGTCCTTGAGTGGAAAGGAGCGTGTTTGTGTGGAACCGCGGGGTTGAAAGAGCGTTGGTGACAGGCTTTGACAAGCACGGCACGGTGCTGCTCCTCCCAGCTGTCAAACTAACCCTGCCCAGGTTACACCCAACAGCAGCTTTCATAGCAGAAGAGGGCCTGACGTCGGAACTCCGATGTTATACGGGAAACGGTCGACTGTCACTCGCCATATATCTTTAAACTCCTCGTCATTCCTCACTTCAATCAGTGCTAGGGCGCTTCTTGCTCTCAATGTGTCGGGACTTGACGAGTAGCAACTTGCATCCTGGAGGAGCAGACTCGGACTATATTTGAACCACATATCAACTATTGCAATGTCGTATGGTGTAACACAGGGGTGTCCAAAGTGCGGCCCGCAGGTAATTTTTTAACGGCCCCACGGCACATTCTAAAAATACGATGAAAAAAAAAAAAAAAACATAAAAAGTGGATAAAAGAGCAAACAGGTGAAATGTAACAAGAAAATGTTGCATTGTTTACTCTAATAACACAAAGCTGCCATGCAGGCTGTTTCTTTCTTTAAAAAATAATAATGAATCAAAATCAATGTCATTATGAATTATTGACCTTTTCAAGGCTCCATTTACTTCACATTAAATATTCCACTTTGAGATATTTTGGGGGGGGGAAATGTTGCATGTTTTTTGGTTGCCATTTAAAAAACAAAGTTTTTTAAAGAAGGGCCTAAAACGAACAAACAAAAAACAAAAACAACAATAAAACTTATAATTGACGGATAGATCTGAAGTTGATCTTGAGACTATTGTGGTAAAAGTTTAAAAAAAAATGTTGGGTTTATTTTGTTAAACTTTACTGAGCAGTACCCTTTTGGATCCCCTATAATTTTAGTGGGACTTTTTTTTTTTTTTTTTAAGTGTCATTGCTCAAAAAAATAATGAATTAAAATCAATGTTGTTATGAGTTATTGACCTTTTTAAGACTCCAATTATTATATAATCTGAAATATTCCACTTTAAAATTTTATTGGGGGAAAATATTGCATATTTTGTGTTTTTTTCCATAAAAAAACACGGTTTTCCTTGACAAAAATGGCATACAACTTAAATCTTTAAAAGCGTTATATTGACAGATAGACCTAATGTTGATCTAGAGATTTAAACCTTGAATAATAATACTAATAATACTAAATAATGACACATTTGTAATATTTTTTTTGACCAAAACCTTTTGGGGTCCCCGGGATCAAGTCTGAGTGGAGGCCTAAATGTATCTTTTTTTATACATATATTGTATTGGTTTTTAAAATAACAAATATCAAAATGGCCCCCGCTTGCTTTGATTTTTCAGTGTGCGGCCCTCAGTGGAAAAAGTTTGGACACCCCTGGTGTAACATGTTTTCTAGTTATCTTCAAAAACTGGAGATCCTCTTTTATGGGTCCAATCTTCTGAAGCTTAGTGAGTGCGACAGATTCCACAGTGCTTGTATTATGTAGAACGTACTATAGGGATTACATTCTAGACCAGAGGTGTCAAACGTACGGCCAGAGAGCCGGATCAGACCCGCGAACAGGTTTTATCCGGCTTGAGTTTGCTAAGTATAAAAATTAACCCTACATTTTTGAATGAAAGAAACCGCTGTTCTAAATGTGTCCACTGGATGTCACAATAGCAATTCTTTGTATCTTTGTAAATGATGCTACATTCGTCCAAAATAAACCACATGATGTTAATACGTCAGTCGAGGAAAATGATCAAACTACATAAATAACATCCTGTAATTGGATTTTGATATGATTTTTTTATCTTGATAGATTGAAAATGAACACCAACATTATCACATAATTTATTCCTAAAATATAAATAACGACAAATAAAGTATACATACTATTAACCACAAGGTGTGACAACAGATGGTTGTCCAAATGTGACGGGGAAAAATAATGGACTTTTAAAGAGGATGCAGGATAAAGTGACAGAAATTAACCCTGTGCAGAAATTGACATTTTTGCATTGTATTATACATCAGGAAGTGTTGTGTAAGACATTGTTAAAAATAAAACCATCAAAAGCAATCTGCTTTTGTATAAAGTTAAGTTAGGTTAAATTAAATTATTATTATTATTATAAAAAAAATTTTTTTTTTTTTTTTACATAAATAAATACAATCAGGTGTGCTTACGGACTGTATCCCTGCAGACTGTATTGATCTATATTGATATATAATGTATATATTGTGTTTTTTATGTTGATTTCATAAAAAAAAAATTTAAAAAATGTTTTTTTAAATTTCTTGTGCGGCCCGGTTGGGGACCACTGTCTTACGGTATATCAAAAATAATAATGAGCAAAATTTAATTGTAATATTGTCGATGTGGCCCTCCAGCAGTGCTTGGGTTGCTCATGCGGCCCCCGGTAAAAATGAATTGCCCACCCCTGTTGTAGATGATCTGGAATGAGATTGATAGCTTTATAAAACAATCACATTCTATAAACATTTTTAAAAAGCATTTTAATAAAAATGTATTGCTACGTTATGCTTAGTGTATTTAGCACACTCCTAGTGGCTGAGGATTTCACATTAGTCGTATCATTTTGGTCTTGACCTCTGTATGTACGATGAGATTATCGCAGATCTTCAAGAAGCAACTTTTTAATCAAATTTGAATCATAGGAAATCGAGACCGATTTGGTGAATTTAAAGGTTCCTTCTTTATAAATGTCAACCTGTTGGTAGGTTGGTATGAAATTGTAAATGGGTATTTGGCAGGTAGATTGTAGGGTTGTCCCGATACCAATATTTTAGTCCCGGGCAAAATGTATTTCAATACTTTTCGATATTTTTCGGTACTTTTCTAAACAAAGGAGACCACAATTTTTTTCATTATTGGCTTTATTTTAACAAAAAATCTTACAGTACATTAAACATATGTTTCTTATTGCAATTTTGTGCTTAAATAAAATAGTGAACATACAAGACAACTCGTCTTTTAGTAGTAAGTAAACAAAAAAAGGCTCATAATTAGTCTGCTGGCGTATGCAGTAACATATCGTGTCATTTATCATTCTATTATTTTGTCAGCATTATGAAGGACAAGCTGTAAAAATTGATTATTAATCCAATTGTTCATTTACTGTTAATGTCTTCTTATTTTCTCTTTTAACATGTTCTATCTACACTTCTGTTCAAATGTAACAATCACTAATTATTTTGTTGTTTGGATGCTTTACATTAGTTTTGGATGATACCACAAATTTAGGTATCGATCCGATACCAAGTAATTACAGGATCATACATTGGTCATATTCAAAGTCCTCATGAGTCCAGGGACATATTTCCTGACTTTATAAAGATAATATGAATTTTTTAGAAAAGGAAAACAGATTTCGTGACGATAAAAAATATCGATGTTATCATAGTAGTATGGACGAGATACGCTCTTGTACTTGGTATCCTTACAGTGGATGTCAGGTGTAGATCCACCCATGGCATTTGTTTACATTGAGGAGCGCTAGCTTTTGTTAGCGGTGAGCTATTGTGTAGTGAAGCATGTTTAGCTATTCCTCATCCTGCAGTGATAATGATACTTGTAAGAAACTTAGACTTAGACTTAGACTAAGAAACGTACTTGATTTGGAGGCGAGGATTAGTGATTTAGAAGTAACTAAAAGACATTATTATGGTATTGTTGTGTATTGTTTTGTTGGATTGATTAATAAATTCTTAAAAAATAAAAAAAATAAAAAATAATAATAATTAAAAAAAAACATTGCTGACTGCGAATGGATGTTAGCTGCTAGCTCGCCAGCATTGTCTTAAAGCACCTCTTCCTGAGGGCGTTTCAGTGTTATAACTTCACCTTTATCTTTAGTTTTCAAGCCAAAATGCGTCCATTCTCCCTTTTCCGTCTACACACCGTGTCTGCTTGTAAGTACTCTGTGATTGTGCGCTGCCGAACATGCTCCTCTGCTCGTAGAATCAGCAATGTCATGACGTGACGACGCGCTGTCATGCCCGTAAAAAAAAAAAAAGGGGGGAACCTGTACTTTTCAAACAGAGTATATTATTTTTGATTCATTAGTACCGCGATACTATACTAGTTCCGGTATACCTTACAACCCTAATAGATTCTGAAATTAATTGTATTATATGATGATGTATATTTTAACTGTGGGTCCCTGTCCATAAGCTGTGCACTTCTACATTTACCTTTTTGCAGAACGGACTCTGATATTAATAAAAGAAGCAATAATGTCATACAAAATGATGTCTGTAAGTAAATAAATAAATAAGCAGCGCCTCATTCAGCAGCAATTGTGAAGAACGCAGCGAAAAAAGGAAGACGTGTGCATTCCCGTGGTGAGAGTTGTGTTGCGGGTTTAGTTACGGCGGTGTCAGGGTCTTGTCACCTTGACAACCGGGCCTGTATTTCACTCACGCGCTAAACAGAGTGACTGAGGGAGGCCCCTGGCTTCTAACCCCCCCTGTCAAAGCCGTCTATCGCTTCACACACACAAAACACACACACATTCACACACACACAGCCAATGCATTCACCCTGTTCATTTTAACACACTTCACAGGCGTTACGCAAGCTGTTTACGTCTCGCTGAAACCCTCGTCTGTGTGTCAGCGCCGCTCCTTCAATACCGTCGCCGTACCTGGCGTGTGGCGTGGAAACAACAGGTACAAAACGTCAAATCCAAAATGGGCAGTGCGCCTTATAACCCGTATTAAATCTGCTTGTACTTACCCACCTCCAAGCAATTTTATTTGGTACATGGTGTAACGATAAGCGTGACCACTAGATGGCAGTCACACAAGAGATACGTGTGGACTGCAGGTTGACGCCTGTTCAATAAATGACGCTAGCAGGTACAGGTTAGCATTAGCAAAGAACACCAAAACTTTTATGTTAAATTGAGAATATAGAAAATTACACACGGCGCTCAAAAGTCTGTCAGAATGTTTTAGTATGACTTCGGTAAGTTAATGATGGATTGCTGTAGCATTACACCGACCATAGTCAGACGTACTGTGCTTCAACATACGGTATTATTATGGTGTGTGTCTAAGGGCCCCAAAATGGCACCTTTTAGAAGAGATATTATCTGGCGTTTTTGTTTGGCAATATTATGCAAAACCAACTTTTCTTACCTTCTGGTACCTGCTGATCTGTATTTGGGATCTGCATAAGTCCTAAAAAATTGCGCGCGTCCGCCTTTGTAGTCGATAAGTTTCTTCTTTTCCTCCATCTTCTTGTTATGAGACATTCATCCTCCGCTGTTGCCATTTCTAATATAAAGTAGTGCATAAGACATGTATCATGATCATTATTCTGCATAAGTCCTGAAAATGTGCACACGTCTAGCATTGTAGTCAATAAGCTCCTCCTTTTTCTTTTTGTTTTGGAGCAAAACTAATGTAAGGTATTCAAACCACAGAAGAATTAAAGTTGATGACATTTTAACAGAACAATGTTCAAACAGAAAGTAACCAAATATCAACACAAAAATGACCAAATACCGTATTTTACGGACTATATGGCGCACTTAAAATCCTTTTTTTTATCTCTCAAAACTCGACAGTGCGCCTTATAGCCCGGTGCGCCTAAGGTACAGAATAATTCTGCTTTTGCTTACCGACCTCGAAGCAATTTTATTTGGTACATGGTGTAACGATAAGTGTGACCAGTAGATGGCAGTCAAACATAAGAGATACGTGTAAACAATATGATAATAGATATGATGGCAATATGACTCAAGTAAACAACACCAACATTTTATATGTTCCATTGAAAATATGGAACATTACACACGGCGCTCAGAAATCCATCAAAATGTTTTAGTATGACTTCGGTAAGCTAAGAAGTCGCACCGCTTGATGGATTGTCGTAGCATTACACCGACCATAGTCAGACGTACTGTGCTTCAACATACGGTATTATTATGGTGTGTGTCTAAGGGCCCCAAAATGGCACCTTTTAGAAGAGATATTATCTGGCGTTTTTGTTTGGCAATATTATGCAAAACCAACTTTTCTTACCTTCTGGTACCTGCTGCTGCGTATTTGGGATCTGCATAAGTCCTGAAAATGTGCACACCTCTGCCATCGTAGTCAATAAGCTCCTCCTTTTTTCGTTTTGTTTTGGAGCAAAACTAATGTAAGGTATCCAAACCACAGAATAATTCAAGTTGATTACATTTTAACAAAACAATGTTCAAACAGAAAGTAACCAAATATCAACACAAAAATGACCAAATGCCGTATTTTCCGGACTATAAGGCGCACTTAAAATCCTTTTTTTTCCTCTCAAAACTCGACAGTGCGCCTTATAACCCGGTCGGTGCGCCTAAGGTACAGAATAATTCTGGTTTTGCTTACCGACCTCAAAGCAATTTTAATTTGGTACATGGTATAACGATAAGTGTGACCAGTAGATGGCAGTCAAACATAAGAGATACGTGTAAACAATATGATAATAGATGTGATGGCAATATGACTCAAGTAAACAACACCAACATTTTATATGTTCCAATATAGAACATTACACACGGCGCTCAAAAATCCATCAAAATGTTTTAGTACGACTTTGGTAAGCTATGAAGCCGCACCGCTTGATGGATTGTCGGCGCATTAAACATACGAGTATTATTATGGTGTGTGTAATTATGCAAAAGCAACTTTTCTTACATTCTGGTACCTGCTGATCTGTATTTGGGATCTGCATAAGTCCTGAAAAATTGCGCGGGTCCGCCTTGTAGTCGATAAGCTTCTTCTTTTTCTCTATCTTCTTGTTATGGGACATTCATACTCCGCTGTTGCAATTTCTAATATAAAGTAGTGTAAAGTTCTTACTTATATCTGTCAGTATACTCGCCATGAAAGCGCTAAAACATACCGGTGTAGTGAGTTTACATTATTCACCCAAGGAACTTTAGTTATCGGAGAGTTCCGGTCGCACAGTTTTTCACGGGACACATTTGTTGTTGTTTTTCCGGATGAGGAGATGCTGCTCCATTATTGATTGAAGTAAAGTGTGAATGTCATTAAAACAGTTAGCTCCATCTTTTGACACTACTTCCACTCCCGTCCTTGCACGCTACACCGCTACAACAAAGATGACGGGGAGAAGACGCCGCCGAAGGTGAGCCACGTAAATAAGACCGCCCACAAAACGGGCGCATCTGGAAGCGACTGTCAGAAAGCGGCTTGAAGATGATCTGTAAAACATCATCTATGCAATATTTTGACCAAAGAACCACCATTACATGTTATGTACATACTCTGTGGCCTAGTGGTTAGAGCAGGGGTCACCAACGCGGTGCCCGCGGGCACCAGGTAGCCCGTAAGGACCAGATGAGTAGCCCGCTGGCCTGTTCTAAAAATAGCTCAAATAGCAGCACTTACCAGTGAGCTGCCTCTATTTTTTAAATTGTATTTATTTACTAGCGAGCTGGTCTCGCTTTGCTCGACATTTTTAATTCTAAGAGAGACAAAACTCAAATAGAATTTGAAAATCCAAGAAAATATTTTAAAGACTTGGTCTTCACTTGTTTAAATAAATTCATTAATTTTTTTACTTTGCTTCTTATAACTTTCAGAAAGACAATTTTAGAGAAAAAATACAACCTTAAAAATGATTTTAGGATTTTTAAACACATATACCTTTTTACCTTTTAAATTCCTTCCTCTTCTTTCCTGACAATCTAAATCAATGTTCAAGTAAATTTATTTTTTTTATTGTAAAGAATAATAAATACATTTTAATTTATTCTTCATTTTAGCTTCTGTTTTTTCGACGAAGAATATTTGTGAAATATTTCTTCAAACTTATTTTGATTAAAATTCAAAAAAATTATTACGGCAAATCTAGAAAATCTGTAGAATCACATTTAAATCTTATTTCAAAGTCTTTTGAATTTCTTTAAAAAAAATTTGTTCTGAAAAATATAGAAGAAATAATGATTTTTCTTTGTTAGAAATATAGCTTGGTCCAATTTGTTATATATTCTAACAAAGTGCAGATTGGATTTTAACCTATTTAAAACATGTCATCAAAATTCTAAAATTAATCTTAATCAGGAAAAATTCTAATGATGTTCCATAAATTATTTTTTTAATTTTTTCAAAAAGATTCAAATTAGCTAGTTTTTCTCTTCTTTTTTTCGGTTGAATTTTAAATTTTAAGGAGTCGAAATTGGAGATAAACTATGTTTCAAAATTTAATTGTCATTTTTTTCGTGTTTTCTCCTCTTTTAAACCGTTCAATTAAGTGTAAATATCATTAATTATTAATAATAACAGAGTTGTAAATTGAGCAAATTGGCTATTTCTAGCAATTTATTTAAGTGTGTATCAAACTGGTAGCCCTTCGCATTAATCACTACCCAAGAAGTAGCTCTTGGTTTCAAAAAGGTTGGTGACCCCTGGGTTAGAGTGTCCGCCCTGAGATCGGTAGGTCGGCCGAGTCATGCCAAAGACTATAAAAATGGGACTCATTACCTCCCTGCTTGGCACTCAGCATCAAGGGTTGGAATTGGGCGTTAAATCACCAAAAATTATTCCCGGGCGCGGCCACCGCCGCTGCCCACACTCCCATCACCTCCCTCCACAAGGGAGAGGGGGGCAGAGGAGAAAAGAAAAGAAACGGCAGATCAACTGGTCTAAAAAGGAGGTATTTTTAAAGCAGGGGTGTCCAAAGTGCGGCCCGCAGATAATTGTTTACCGGCCCGCCACACATTCTGCAAAAATTGCAAAATTGATAATATTGCAAAAATTTAAAAAAACATTGAAAAAAAGTGGAATGAGGTGAAATTTAACAAGAAAGAGTTGCGATGTAGACACAAAGCTGCCATGCAGGCTGTTTTTTTTCCTTTTGTCTTTGTTTATTTTTCTTTTTTTTGCCATTGCTAAAAAAAAAAAAAAAAGACTAAAAATCTATGTTATATTGAATTATTACTTAAAAAATATCACTTTAAAATGTTTTATGTGGAAAAAATATTGCATATATTGTGTGGTTGCCATAAAAAAACATCAAAGTTTTATTTGACAAAAGAGCATAATACAAACAAAATTAAAGCTGCAAGCAGCGTTGGTCGGGTCCGCATTTTGGCAGGTGCTAGTCCTAGGTGTCCCAATACTTTTGTCCAGTGGTAGTCCTGAGTGAGACCTACATAGAGGTTTTTGTTTCGTGTCTCTACGATATTCGTACTGGGAGTTAGAGGAAGTTGTGTCTGTGTCTTTTTCCTAGGTGCTGCGGCACAGTGGTTGTTTTCTTTGACGGCGCGTAAAATCACAGCAGCAAAGCAACTTTAGTGCTGCGGGTCTTTGAAGGCTCGTAAAATCAAAACGGTAGCACTAATCACAACTCTTTTGTCAACTTTTAATCAGAAGGGTTCAATCTCTCTCCTGTAGCAGTTTGAAGCCGAAACGACAAACGCGCTCAGAGGAGATAACGTTTGATGTTTGGTGACCGGTTGTAACAAAAAATTTGTTTTGAAGGAGGAATAGCAAACTTCCTGTTGATTTTTGCTGAAGGATGTCAATCTATGAAATGTAGGTCTAGGCGAGACCTACATAGAGGTATTTGTTTCATGTCTCTAAGACAAGCAGTTTTGTCTGAGTTTTCCTCTGAGGAGCAGTTTTTTCTCAGTTTTTTTCAAAAATTATGTAGAGCACAATTTTGAGTTTTGGGGTTCGGTTTTTTTTAGATTGCAATTTCCACCAGTCCCGATGTGTGTGAGAATTTTGGTGAGTTTTGAAGTATTTTAAGAGGGTCAAATTACAGCTCAAAAATCAAAAATGAGTGTTTTTAGTCATTTTTTGTCTTGAAGGGGAAATTGCCAACTTCCTGTTGGTTTTTGCCCGAGGATGTGAAATTATGAAAGGTAGGTCGTCTAAGTGAGACCTACATAGAGGTTTTTGTTTTATGTCTCTACAACATTCCTAGTGGGAGTTAGAGGCAATTTACTTCCTAGTGGGCGCTAGAGAGCAGTTTTGATTTTTGGGGTTTGGTTTTTTGACTAAAGTGTGCTGTACCACTTTTTGTATGTGTGTGTAAAATTTGGTGAGTTTTGAAGCATGTTAAGGGGGGCAAAGTATTGCGCAAAGCTGCGGAATAATAAAGAAAGAATAATAAAACCTTACAATAACAATAGGTTCCTTTGTACCCAGTACAAAGGACTCCCACAGGGAGTCCTTTGTACTGGGTACAGGGCGGACCCTAATAATAGTTCAAACGTAAAATCGACAGATATATCTGAAGTTGATCTCGTAATTTAAGTGTTAAAAGTAAAAAAAAAACTAATAAAAATGTATCACTTTATGAGTGGGGGACCTTTTGGATCCCAAATATATTTAGTAGGATTTTATTGAACTTTTCACTGTGATAACTCAAAAATATTAAAGACTTAAAATCAATGGTGTCCTGCATTATTGATCTTTTAAGGCTCTAATTACTAAATACTGCATATTTCAGTTTTACTATAAACAACAAAGTTGTCTTTGACGGAAAACTTTTTTTTTTTTTTTACTTTATATCAACCTCAAGTTGATATAGAGATTTACTGTAAGCGTTAAATAAAAAATAATAATAATAATTTGACTTATTTTTAACAGTTTAATGACTGAGACCTTTTATAGTCCCGGGAGCCCTAAAGGTTCAAAAAAAAAAAATCCATATATTTTGTCAAGGTTTGAAAATGAAAAATATCAAAATGGCCCCCGCATGCTTAAATTTTTCCGTGTGCGGCCCTCAGTGGAAAAAGTTTGGACACCCCTGATTTAAAGGCTAGACCAGGGGTCACCAACGCGGTGCCCACGGGCAATTGGTAGCCCGTAAGGACCAGATGAGTTGCCCGCTGGCCTGTTCTAAAAATAGCTCAAATAGCAGCACTTACTAGTGAGTTGCCTCTATTTTTTACATTTTATTTATTTACTAGCAAGCTGGTCTCGCTTTGCTCGACATTTTTAATTCTAAGAGAGACAAAACTCAAATAGAATTTGAAAATCCAAGTAAATATTTTAGAGACTTGGTCTTCACTTGTTTAAATAAATTCATTAATTTTTTACTTTGCTTCTTATAACTTTCAGAAAGACAATTTTAGAGAAAAAATACAACTTTAAAAATGATTTTAGGATTTTTAAACACACATGCCTTTTTACCTTTTAAATTCCTTCCTCTTCTTTCCTGACAATTTAAATCAATGTTGAAGTAATTTTTTTATTTTTTATTGTAAAGAATAATAAATAAATTTGAATTTAATTCTTCATTTTAGCTTCTGTTTTTTCGACGAAGAATATTTGTGAAATATTTCTTCAAACTTATTATGATTAAAATTCAAAAAAATTATTCTGGCAAATCTAGAAAATCTGTAAAATCAAATTTAAATCTTATTTCAAATTATTTTGAATTTCTTTTAAAATTTTTGTTCTGGAAAATCTAGAAGAAATAATGATTTGTCTTTGTTAGAAATATAGCTTGGTCCAATTTGTTATATATTCTAACAAAGTGCAGATTGGCTTTTAACCTATTTAAAACATGTCATCAAAATTCTAAAATTAATCTTAATCAGGAAAAATTACCAATGATGTTCCATAAATTATTGTTTTTATTTTTTCAAAAAGATTCGAATTAGCTAGTTTTTCTCTTCTTTTTTTCGGTTGAATTTTGAATTTTAAAGAGTCGAAATTGAAGATAAACTATGTTTCAAAATTTAATTGTCATTTTTTTTCGTGTTTTCTCCTCTTTTAAACCGTTCAATTAAGTGTAAATATCATTAATTATTAATAATAACATAGAGTTAAAGGTAAATTGAGCAAATTGGCTATTTCTGGCAATTTATTTAAGTGTGTATCAAACTGGTAGCCCTTCGCATTAATCAGTACCCAAGAAGTAGCTCTTGGTTTCAAAAAGGTTGGTGACCCCTGCGGGCTAGAGTATACAAATGAGTTTAAAGATGGGACTTAAATGCTTCTACTGAGGTAGCATCTCTAACTGTTCCATAGTACCGGAGCCCGAATAGAAAACGCTCTATAGCCCGCAGACTTTTTTTGGGCTCTGGTGGGAATCACTAAAACTTTTCCCGATCTGTCATCAAGAGTGGGCAGAAAGAGGCTGAAACGGCGGCGACAGCCCCAACAAGGCGCACAGACAGATGAATGGGGACGCACTGAAAAGCTGCGGAGTGCGTCCCCTGAAAGACGGGCGCCCTAATGGAGGCGTGATTAATGTGACAGGAGAAATGACAGATGAACTGGCCGAGTGGAGGCAGATGAACAGAGATGCTGAGGACTCGCTGAGAGTATAACGTGGCTCCAGAAGCTGCAAGGTGTTGACAGTTCCTCATAGGTGTTGAGGAAAAACATCTCAACCTGCTCAAATCTCCGTCAGCAAAGGTGGGGGGGGGCGGGGGGGACTTCCCATCTTCTCCGCTTGGCTGCACGGGCAGAAAGGAGGGAGGGCTGACATCCCCCCCCCACCCCCCCGCCGTGTCCTCCCAATGGAGACGTGGGACGGTGAAAAGAGCCGATTCCTTCGCCCCTTGTCTCGCCCCGTCACACGGATCAATAGCGCCAATGAAAGGCCTGAGGGCGGGGCGCCACTCTCACGCCGACACACGGGAGCTGACGCATACATCTGTACTTCATAATTGCGCCGCACCACTCGGGCCCTCAGAAGGCTTTTGTCAGTGTCTCGCTGGGAGTGTTGACGTCTCGCTATTTACTGTTTGCCCGTTTGTGTCTCTTCATTTCCCTCCTTTGTCAGCGCGGACAAACTGTGGTGGAGATGATTGCAATAACAATCACTTGTGGGGGATCCCGGTTCCCCTCTAACAGGAGCCTTTCTTCACCCTCGACATTATCACGCCACTCGCTCCTCGCTCTCAGGAAATGACAATTCAAAGCCTGTCAAGGATCACAATTCAATCAATCAATCAATCAATGTTTATCTATATAGCCCTAAACCACAAGTGTCTCAAAGGGCTGCACAAGCCACAACGACATCCTCGGTTCAGAGCCCACATAAGGGCAAGGAAAAACTCACAACCCAGTGGGACGTCAATGTGAATGACTATGAGAAACCTTGGAGAGGACCGCAGATGTGGGTGACCCCCACCCTCTAGGGGACACCGGATGCAATGGATGTCGAGTGAGTCTGACATAATATTGTGAGAGTCCAGTCCATAGTGGATCTAACATAATAGTGAGAGTCCAGTCCATAGTGGGGCCAGCAGGAGACCATCCCGAGCGGAGACGGGTCAGCAGCGCAGAGATGTCCCCAACCGATGCACAGGCGAGCGGTCCACCCCGGGTCCCGACTCTGGACAGCCAGCACTTCATTAATGCCCACCGGACCTGTGCCGCCCCCCTCCACAAGGGAGAGGGGGGCAGAGGAGAAAAGAAAAGAAACGGCAGATCAACTGGTCTAAAAAGGGGGTCTATTTAAAGCAGGGGTCCCCAAACCACGGCCTGCGGGCCGGATACGGCCCCCCAGCGTCCAAAATCCGGCCCGCGGGTAGTCCCGAGTTAAAAAATAAATAAATAAAAAATATGTATTTATTTTTTGAATTTTTTTTATTTTTGAATTTTTTTATTTGTCCTTACTAGTCCATTTTCTACCGTCTCCTAGCCACTCAGGCAAATCATATTGTCTAAAAATGCATTTTACCATCGATAACGTGACATGCAGCAAGTGCG